>NC_067158.1:4325000-4455000 GCF_903995435.1 Acomys russatus | reverse complement strand
AACACGTTCTTCTCACTCTCAGTGCTCTTGTTGAAGATGCCCATCTTTTTGACCACAGCTCCATCCTGCTTAGATAATGAGCCCTTGATCCGTCAAACAAACATTGCCTGCTAAATGCCCAGTGGCTCCTGGCCACTGAACTAAGCTGACTGGGCCAGCAATGGAGACTAGTACAAGTAAACCAATAGATGCTTTTATGTACCAAGCATTTCTGTCTATTTGACACATAACTAGGGAAGTTAAAATTGAGCCAGTGAAAATGGAGGGAAAAGGGCCGAGTATTACAACTAAAGGAAATCAGTTCTCTCATGAGGCTTCCCCACACTTAGCTCCATTAGGCTGCCCCCCATGCTGCCCTCACTCATTTCGAGCTTTCACCATGTTTAGCAGGTGGCGTTTCCATGCAAATAAACATTGAGTTTCCAATGACCAGAGCAACCAAGAGGATCTCTACTACATATGTTGGCTGTGCCCGCTACAAATATGAATGAAGTAAATTGTCCTTAAAAGCCAGCCCCTGTGCTTGTACAGGCTATTACCCTCCTCACCACTCTGCAAAGTTTAACAGAGAACCCCCAATTTTCTTACCTGCAACCATCAGTTTTAGGTCTCTCATAGAGTGGTTCCTTTGGAATATGCAAATTATCTGCCCCCCCATGTCTTCATCTGAAAACAAAACCATTTGCCAAATGATATTGGCAAATATCATTCCAATTTTTTTATGCCTTTTCTCAACAAAAACATATCACAATGGTTTTGCATGAGTGCTTTGTTTTGTTTTGTTCTGCAGCTGTGAACATATTTGAGTCAAGCTTGTGCCCCTGCCATCAGAGTGAAATGGTTCCTATCAAGTTCTCAAATTTTTTCCTGATTGCCTAATTCATTGGTCAAATCAGTCGTCAGGATGAGCCACCACTGGGAGCACTTCACCCACAGATCACTCTGACCCACCATCCTTTGATCGTTTCTTCTCGGTCTGCTTGGCTGGCTCCTTCTCTTCCATCTGACTTCTTAACGGTGGTGTGCTCCAGTCACTCACTCTTCCATAGATATGGTACTCACTCTTTGATAATCATCAGACTCAGCTTCAATTCCCACCTGCCAACTCTAGCTCTCCGCTCTCGAACTGAAGCATAGACTTTTCTCCACACTCTTAGTCCTGACTATACCTCTCCTGGAATTGCTGAATTGTTGTCAAACTCAACAACCCCATGCTGAACTGGTGTGTCTTCCTATGACAGTGATGCTACCACACCAGTTGCTCAAGCCAAATCCGTGAGGCCATGGGACTACTTTCTGGATGCTGTCACCCTCTAGGCCCTATGCAGAAAGAAGTCTCTTCTCCCTTCAAGATAGCTCCAAAACATAACATTTCTCCATGCTACTTTCCGAAGCAAGCCTACAACATGGACTCTAAGATTACAAATGCTTCTAACAAGCCCCTGTACCATTACTCAAAACACTGTACTTTTCAAGTACATGAAAACAGGCAGGACCTTTTTAAACATAAAGTCTGGTCAAGGCTCTTGTTTGCTCAAGAGTCTTGTTCAAGTTAAAAATCAGTAACTACACCCCCACCCCAAGATACCCTACAGTTCCTGCATGATTCAGCCTTCTGAAAACACTTAGAACCCTTAGTCCCTTTTTTTCTCAGATTTTACCACATCAGAGCCCACATAGCCAGTATATTGGATACCATTGACTTTGGGCCTTTGCTCGTCTACTTATGTTGACTGAGGATGTCTTTTTCCCATGGACTTGGTTTCCTTCCTGAATTCCAGCCTGATCTCGACTCCTCCTTCACTTCCATGTACTGCAATGTACCCACCTCCTGCCTGGCTGATGTTTCTCACTGTGTTCTTTTATCCACTTTTTTTTTTTGTCACCTCTTAACCTACTTAATGATTTACATGTTACGTTCACTGCCTGTCTGTCCAAAGGGCAAGAAACAGTGTCTGGTTTTCCAGTAACCTACGTACCTAGGGCAGCCTGAAACACAGTAAATTCTCAATACTGTTTATTAAAAACAACTGAGAAAGTGACCATTAAATGGCAAAAATTACATGTGATAAATTCTAAGATTAAAAACAAATTTGTGATTATAAATATTAGAAGTTGTGACATGATCTCCCTAATGAAATGTGAGTTCTAACAGCTTGCTGGTTGAAATGTAAAATTTACTGAAGAAATGCTGCAATATTCCCACGACTGTACCTAAGCCTCTCTCATAGCTGGGACTCAAATCCTGGGCTCTTATGAGAGCTCATGGCTCCTGTAGGAGTCAGGCATTTGTCAGTGGTGACACAAATGGGCCTGCATAGTGTTTTGTACATATGGTGTTAACTTTTATGCTTTAATATATACATGCAATATGGCTGAGTTATACTTGCTCTAGGAGCCATCACTTTTATTTTACTGACTTTTGTGTATTTTAAACCTCTGGCACAATATAGTATTGAATTAACAAAGTTTTTTTTTTTTTTTTTTTTTTTTTTTTTTTTTTTTGGTTGCTTAATTTCTACAGAAGTAAGAAAATGAAAAGAAAAGAATAATTGCTTCGGTGTTGCATTTATTCATGGTTTGAAGAACCAAAATTCTCTAAGTTTGGGGAGTGCATGACAACGTGATATTAGAAAATGGATGTGAAGTCCCCAAACATCTCTACATCAACTTCAAGAAAGCCTGTAGCACACTTATCATTATGCCTAATTTGTCTAAAATATGTGACATAAAAGAATGTATGGAACTTGTAAGACTGTTGATGAAATATACTCATTCCAGTATGAATTAAAAACTTATTGTAGCCATAGATTGCAGTCATTTTAAACCGAATCTAATTTTTGCTATTCAGCTTAATCGTATAGTTATGACAACACAAGAAAACATCTGAAAAAAAGAATGCTTAATTGATTTTAAATGCCATTCACTCACTGCAGAGCCAAAGAAGAATGAATACAAATATAATGAGGCTAAAAATTGAGTTTGAAAATAAATACGATCACTCAAAAGAATAAAGTATAAGACCACTATGAAGCCATCTGAAGAGAGCTTCACAAGTTTGCAACGGACTAAGATAAAATGTCATTCTAAGAACCAGGATGACCAGTTGGGTAAACTTTGCTTTGCTTTTGCTTTTATTATTGTTCATTTTGAGATAATCATACTCTATAGCCAATGCTGACCTGAAATTCGTTATGTAAACTAGGTTGACTTTGAATTCTTGGCAATCCTTTTGTATCAGCCTCTCAAGGATGGAGATTATGGGCATAAACCACCACACCAGCTGAAAAAAAAAAAACTTTAAAACACTACTTTGAATGGATTATATTCAAATGCACAGCATTATTATCATGATTGGACCTACACTAAAATAACCAATGATGCAGTTGGACTGTTAGCATAGGACTGGTTTTCTAAAACTATGCTTGATTTTAAAACTCTCCTTACCAAGTTGTATGTCACTGTTGTTTTCTTAAACAGTAATTTAAAAATTCTTTGTCTCCTAAATCTGTATATTTTTTAAGTAGTTAAGATTGTTTTACACCAAATCAAAGTATAATATTTTAGGGGAAAAATGTGTGTTCACCTTAACGTAATACAACTTAATTTTTATTCATTATTTGTTTAAACCTAATGCACTTAGAATAAGTCCTAGATTTTTGATCTGGTGAAGTTTCTACTTAGGAGTGTAAACAAACTGCATTTCAAAAATGTTTTATAATTAATAATTTTTTCTAGCTCTGAGTGGCCTTGTCACCAACACTCAGACCAGTTTAAATGAAATACATTATTTATTGGCTTAAAAGCCGGAGTAGCTCCCTACAGTAACAAATGCCTGTGTAGGACTCTCCTGCTAAGCAGCACTCATAGGTGGCCCTGGCCACTGACAGGCTCATAAGCAGCCCACCTGCCTTCCCTGTAGGTAAAGGACCACGCGAAGAGGAAACAGCTTTTCTGAGATTCTCCCACTTAGGGCCACATGATCACTTTCAACTCTGCTTTTGAAATACCCTGGTAGCACATGGACACAATGATTAAAACATCATGGAAAACATAGAGTGTGGAGGCAGGACTGTCCCTACCTAGCTAGCTTTACTTCTATTCTGTTGGGTAAGAAAAACAACAAACACACAACCTGCTCCGATAACACGTCGGAATCAGCACAGGCAGAAGGTGAGCCTGTGAGTCCGCAGGTACTTTGGATGATGGGGAAAGCCATCTGGGAGTCTGAGAACCAAACCCCCTCCCCCCAATGGCCACGGGCACACGGACAGTTGAACTCCAATGTTCCCCATTCTTGGCTCTCACTTCTCACCTGATGTTTTCATCTTTGTGATTTTTGGTTCACATCCTGCTAAAATCCATAGAAAATGTAGTTCCCGTTTGACCAGCCTAAAGGCAACAGGTTGAACCAGGTCATGGTAATTGCAGACCTGCTTGCCACAAAGCCTTCGGGGACTGGATGGAAATTCTGCAGAAAGTGCTAAGTATTCAAATTCACTCTTTCTTTCTGTGTCTGTCTGCTTGAAGTCCTCTAGTTTTGATGAGGATCTGTTTCTCTAAGGGACCCTTCTTTTTCTTTTAAATGCAGTCAGTATATGAATTATCCTAAGATGATACAGTGTGCCAGAGGGTAGGAATGGATTTGGATTTACAATAACCAGAGAATACTTTCTAAAAGTTTTTATACTGTTTTCTAGTCGGTATACATTTATGCACATATATATAAATACATATATATATATATATATATATTCCTCAAAAATGAAATGTAGAAAGAATAAAATATGACATACTTCTAATACAGAAAACAGAAATAGGGAAAATAAGAGAGACGAGCATAAACAAAAAAAAAATCACACTGAACTAAAATCAGACTTATTTAGTAACGATTCATTTCTTCAAAATTAACTGTGAATCTATCATTTACCAAGGCACAGATAAGGAGTAAGGATCTACCTTTTTTTTATATAGTGGTGAGATAGACATTATGCCAAAAAGTCAATTAATAATGACAAAATCAAAGCTAGGAAAGTGACTCGTGTAGGAGGGCTGTTTTTGTTAGAGTGGCAAAAATGCTGTGTCTGAAGTCGCGACCCAAGGGAAGTGCTAAAAATGAGTCAAGGGCATAGCTTGAAAATGACATTATAGGAAGAGTCAACAGGTGAGAGGTCTGAAGAGCTAAAAGGAAGCCAAGGAGATGGATCGAGGGTTGGTGGGCACATGAACAAAAGGACTGGAAATGGATAGGGGTCCAGTCCCATGTGGGCCCTGTGATAACAGTAAGTAAACGGATTTTATTATACACATAGTAAAACCGTAGATTAAGGTGCTATTCTTTGGCTTGCTCTTCTAAAGCTCACCAGTTGTCTGGGATGAGAATGACCTTGAAATTACAGACTTGGGAAAATAGCTATGGGGCTAAACGGACAAGAGTGGCAGGGTACAAGGAAAACTGGGGCCTGAAACCACCAACAAGTTGAGATGGCGACAAAGAAGAGGCTAGAGCGACAAACATTCAGGGGAGACCAGACAGGTGGGTAATCGCAGGCGTGGTGTCCAGAAACCCCAGCCAAGGGAACGTTTTAAGTTCACTGAATGTTGTTGAGAAGTCAAAGACACGTGCGGGAAATTTGAACAGAGTGGCAGGTCTAAAAACTCGGCTAGAGCATGGTCTAGAAGGAGAAGGAGGCAAGCAGGCAGAGAAAACCAATGCCTTAGCAACAGTCTCTGGCCAAATTAGCAAACTATCACTCGGAATCCTGTCTCCTGTTGTTAAGTGGTTCTCTGCTGCTTAATTTTCAGCATGGCCTCCAGTCATTTCAAATTGAACTTCTGACTCACTGTTCATCACTGCAGTAAAAGCTCCACATTGCACAGTTTAAGTAAGAAATAAAAGAAAACAAACAAGAGAACCCTCCAACCTAGGGTTCTCCTACCAGCTACGGTGTTGCTGTTTGTGTTGTATTACACCAGTTAGTTACCTAGTAAGTGTTATTTGTTTATATTTATGTAGCTTTTTTTTTTCTCCCTTTGACTATGTCAAAGAAAAGAAGATGAAGAGTTGCAAAAATATCCAAATGAGAGAATTTTGAAGACTATATTGGCTTTAATGAATGTTTAGTTAAATAGAAATAGGCTATGAGGGCATGGGGCCTCTTGGGTCATTCTGAAAAAGAACGAGCAAGGAGACAGATTTCATGTAATTGCTGCATTGATTTTTACTTTTCTTCTTTTTCTTCTTCTTTTGGAGAGAACAGAAAACAAAACAAAGTGAAGCGTTATGCAGGCTCAGGTGAGATGTACTGTCTCACCAGGAAGAAGGGCGTGACTGTCTTCCTCCCTCAGCCTTCCTCCTTTCTTCATTGTGTTAATGACCTTAGAAGAGTACTGTGGATAAGAACTTCCAGACATTATAGACATGTATGAAAAAATATGATCTACACATGAACAAACGTCATAATGAAACCATCATGTGAGATTATATAAAAACTTTAAAAAATTAATTACAAGGCATAATAAGTTAAAAAATAGTCTTAACACAAGGAGCAAACAGTTTCATCAGACTGTGTATATTAAACTCATTAAATTGTTCCTCTCTGAAGACATCTTCTGCATGTGAGTTTGAATACTATACTCAACTATTTGAGTGGTGTTTATGATCTGGTCCTCTTTCAAGGGTTTCAACCACATCAGGAAACAGAAGGAAAGACCCAGGCCTTATGAAGCTCCATTGCAAATTGCAGGACATAGACAATAAAACATTACATAATACACAACAAGAATCTGGTAGTGTTGAAGCAGGGATGGTGTGGGGAATGTAAGGAGCAAAGGCAAGGGCAAGTGGTAGGACCAGGTCTGACGGTCTAATGGCCAAGGCAGAGCTTCTAGGGAAGGCAAAACCCAAGCAAAGGTTTCAAGGAAGGAGGTAACAGCCTGACCTACAAGGACTAGCAGAGTTAGCATTGTAAATACTCCAGGGATAAGTAAAGGACAGAAGAAACTGAGGGAGAAGAAGGACAGGAAATGGGACCCAGGGGTCTTGTCCTGAAGGAGGAGAGAGTGCCAATAACAGGTCAGTCACCACAGTGTGAAGCTGCAGAGTACTTCAAAATGACTTTCTGTTCAAAAGGAGCCTCCTGATACACTGGGAAGGATAGCCAGGGTGTGTGAGAGCTAGGGTGATGATCACAGCTAATATCCCTGTGGTCTGAGCAACACTTTAGGTGCCACGGACCTGGTGCTAGTGGTGGAGCTGTTGCGAAATGGTTAGAGCTTCTAAAATACACATTCAACCTAAGTCTTTTGGGCTTGTATCTTGCCACGGTGGCTAGACTCAACTGTCTTCAAGGCTAGAATGTGATGTACTCCTTTTATCATTTCCAATGAATGATATTTAATATTTTAATAAACAAATGAGGGCTCACTAGACAAAGAATCTGTATCTCTGGCACACACCCTGTATTTCAAGACATATTTATAAATGGACAATAGCACCACCCAGAGCATCAACTCTGAATAATAGAAGAAAAAAGAAGGAAAAGAAACAAGTAAGACATGCATTAATGTATAACTGTGGCAGAATTTTATAAAAGGAAAGATGCCCATTATATCTATGAGTTAGTTCTATTTAATTTCTGACAAGTTTTTAGAGGTAACCTGCATTTTCTCTGCTTTCTCCTTGAGGTGAAATAGTAACTAAAGGAGAGAGAAATCTAGAGTAAGCAGACAGGTTCACAGTAGATTTTCTCATAGAAATATTCATCATTATAAAAGCCAATAGAATGACATCCCATAATGCTAACCCTTGCTGTAGTTAGCACTGCGGGGAAGAAATCTATCTCTGTCTTCACATTCCATTATAATCATAAAAAAGAAAACAACAAATGTATATACAATAAATAACTCCTCTGACATGTGCACACTTGGCATTACAACAGGCAAGTGATCCAGTCACCTGCTATTAACTCCTAACCTTACAGAACCCCATCATATAGAGAAGTGAACTCCTTCAGGAAAAGTGCCCACAGTTATGTCCATTCATGACTATATTACTAAAGAAATCTTCCTTTAAAAGAAGTCATCAAGGATTTAGAACAGAACATGCAGTTTGGGTACATACTCTGAGGAATGGTGCTGCCTTGTAGGGTACATAACATCCGTAATTTACAAAGAAAAGAGTTGCTAGGAAGGCAGTCCCCAGTACTATACTGTCTTTGGAACAATTATTAATTATTAATTATTATTAACAGCAATGAGTTTTTATGGTGTTAGTAGCTGACTCCAAAGTCTGGATTTTGGATCAATGCAATCCCTGGATGGCTGTAATTTGGCGGGGAAAATTCATCACAATGAGATGCCTCCTCCATCTATACATCGCCACTTTTTGGAGAAGACCGAGCTCCACTCGACAAATCTGACTGTAAAATACCAGCCCGAGTTTGAAATCAAGGTTCTAAGACAGCAGTTCTGCTCTCTAACCTTTCCACAAATACATATTCAGCATTTAGTGCTTCCTGCCATAATGATAACCGCTCCCTTGAAAAGTTAAAATGTACTGAGAGAGACAACCTCGCAGCCAAGGAGTTTACACGGCCCGGCTGAGCTTTGCCCAATGGCCAGAGGGGGGCTGCGGGAGGAGGAGAAGGCCAGCTGGAGGAGGCCAGGAAAGGCAAGTAACGCTGACCCCTAAAGCAAAGAGAAGCACAGACATGGTCTTACTCAGAGTCTTAGGATGACTGCCCTACCGTGCACAAGGCAGGCAAGACCAGTATGAGGGCAGAAGGGCCACTCCAGATGGTATGAGGACTCAAGCATGATCTTGAGAATTGGAACCCAGAAAATACTAGAGGGATGGAAAGATGAGACGAACATGTTCAAGTCACGTTTAGAAAACAGACGACGATGTGTTCGTAATTGATTAGACAGAACAAAGGAAGAAGAGGGACTGAGGAGTCTTCAAGGCCAAATGATTGAAGGCTGAACATTGGGGAAAGAAACAAGGAAGTGGCAAACAGAGGGGTAGGGTTTAGATTTTTTAAAATTATTTTTAAACCTTATTTATCTATGTTTTAGGCAGACTTCTATTGCTCTGAAGATACTCCATGAAGGTGTCTCATTTTAAAATATAAATAAACAGCATTTAATTAGGGCAGTTTCAGAGGTTTAGTTCATTATCCCCATGTGGGAAGCACGGCTGCAGGATCCCCATCAGGGATCCATGAGATCCCAGGTTACAAGGACAAAACGAAAAAGAAGTCCCGCTTTGGAGGATTGTGCAGTGGAAGCTCTGAAACCTGCAGCTACTCACTGCGTCATGATCTGCAAGCAGAGAAAGAGAGACTCTTGGCCTGGTCTGGGTGTCCAGAAGCCCAGAGCCCACCCTCAGTGACGTACTTCCTCAACAAGGCCACACCTCCTAATCCTTCTCAAATAGTGCTACTCCCTTAAGATTATATCCGGAGTGAGTGGTATAAGGCGACTGCGATCTGGAGGCCTGCGACCCGTTCTGTTTCTCCAAAGACACACACGTACCGCAGAGATCCTGCCGAGTGCATACACAAATTCCCTCCATTCTCCATAACCGAATGTAAAGGCCCGACAAGTCGAGCAGCCAGGACAGATTTGAGATACTTGTGCCTAGTGAGTAGCTGCAGGTTTCAGAGCTTCCACTGCACAATCCTCCAAAGCGGGACTTCTTTTTCGTTTTGTCCTTGTAACCCGGGATCTCATGGATCCCCGATGGTCCTCAAACTTTCAGCGAAGCTGAGAGTGTCCATGGGCAAGCTTGCTACTTCCACCTCCCAATTGCTAGGATTACAAGCAAGCACCCCACACCTCGCGCCATGCTTGCCCTTTCAGCTCTCTCTTCTATTTCTTATTTTTAATTTTTTTTTAATTTTAAAAATACCTATTATCTTCTAGTGAACATTAAGATATATGGTAGAGAAGAGAGCAAAACAGAAAGGATATTCTATTTGACTTTATTTACAAAGCACTTCCATTTGGACCAATATCAAATTGACTCATTTATTTAAATTTAGATAAATGTCAATACCCTATGAAATTTGATCATCAGAAACCTTCTTACTCTAAAGTGAAGGAGTGGAAACTTATGGGAAACTGCATTTAAAAGCCACTGGGAGCCCTTGGCTTACGTAATCTTGTTGTGGACATTGCGGAGAAATCCCAGGCAATTATAAATTAACTATGAAAATTAGAATAAATTTCGTGAAATTTGAGTACATTTGTACAAAAAGTCTCTTAAAAAACAAAAAACAAACAAACAAAAAACAAAAACAACAACAACAAAAAAAAAACAAGCACATGCTTCTTCCAAACCTCAGGATAGTTTCTAATATGATTCGTAAGTCTTAGGGTCGAAGGTGTCTCCCGTGCTGTGTTTTGTTCCGTGGCTCACTACCATTCCACTGTCAGCTTTGGGCAGGCTTATTTAGCTCAGCAGAAATCACGAGCAGAAGAAGCCTTCTTCAGTTGCAGTTGATTGTGTGCTTAACTCAAATAAATTCAGAAGCGGTGACACAAAATGTACCTTTAAACTCCTTAGCCCACAAGTACCCTTAAAAAGTTAAAAGAGCCAGCTGGGCGGTGGTGGAGCACACCTTCAGCCCCAGCACTGGGAAGGCAGACGCAGGAGGTCTCTGAATGAGAGGCCAGCCTGGTCTACAGCCAAGGCCACACAGACACACCCTATCTCTAAAGACAGGGGGAGAGAGAATAAACATTAAAATGGCCACCATAATCCTCAGAGAAAGCAAGAGTGCACATGTTACTATTCTGTGTCATCTAGACACATGTGTTCAGTGACACCTTTCTGTGTGAATCTGGAAACCTGAAGAGCACCATTTTAATTTCTGGGTTTTCACAATGGTTTTTTTTTTTTTTTTTAACTTAAAATGTATCTATTCTTTTTGGTTTTTTAAAATATATTTTATTAATTTATTCATATTACACCTCAATGGTTATCCCAACCCTTGTATTCTCCCATTCCTCCCTCCCTCCCATTTTCCCCTTCCTCCCCTCCCCTATGACTGTGACTGAGGGGGACTTCCTCCCCCTGTATATGCTCATAGGGTATCAAGTCTCTTCTTGGTAGCCTGCTACCTCACAATATTTTAGACTCTCGGTGCCTCTGCATGGATACATATGTGTGAATGCAGGTGCCTGTGGCAGTCAGAGGCCACAGATCCCCCTGGGGTTGGAGTCACAGGTATGTGTGATCCACCTGAAATGGGTTGAGGAGCTGAACTGAAGTCAGCTACAAGAACTGCAAGCACGTGTGACTGTTCAGTCATGTCTCCTGCCCCCATTTTTAGCTTCCTAACTTTCTGTAATTTTGTGACGCTTCTAAAAATGCAAAAAGTCGCATATGATGCTTCATTTTTGCCACCAAGAAATGGCAGAACACTTAGCCTGTGAGTTCTTAAACCACCGTCTTACAAATACACTTTAAATCAGCAACTATCAAGAAGCAAGTACTGGCAATGACTTCTACTTGGCTGAAAACCCTCCCCTTCTGAGAGAGCTATAGTGTGAAGCTTATATTTTATTTCATTTCTATCACTCCATTCCTTAGGTTCTTTATGATGTTTTTAAAATCCATAATATAATTCTATGAAAGTTAACATAATAGACTGTAGCAGCTGTTATGGTCTATTGTGTAAATAAGTAATTACAGAATTTACAGACTATCATGTAAATATGTAATTATGGACTTTTTAAAATGTGCATTATTTACTGGATAGTCTATCGTTTACATATGTAATTATGGACTTTAAAACATGTATTATTTACTCAGTCTGTAACAGTTCCTTGGGACAGAGTCGTTCTGGCCTATCGGGTAAACATGTAATTACAGAAAATTTTTAAATATGTATTATTTATCTGATAGTGCTGCTACAGATCATCACATCCATACGTAATCACAGATTTTTAAAAAATGGGTGTCATTATTTTGTATAATGCTTCCACAAGTCAACTCAAGAGCCCTTGAATTGGTGGATCAGCTATCCAAAGCTATGGAGGGATTCTTCTGTATAGAATTTGCAAACCGTTGTGGTTTTGGTATGTCCTAAAGACATTTTAACTTTGCCCAGAAAGTTAAAGAACTGGCCTTGAAAAGAACAAATTGTTTTGAAGGAAAGTGTATTTTTAAGTCCCCAGGTTCAGGATCCATGTTCGAATTTTCAGTTTTAACTCTATTACCATATGCATAGTAAAAAAGCCAAAAACCTCTTAGCATTTTTATATGTCTAAGACAGAGCATGCATTTCACTTTCATTAATGCCTGCTCCGAACATCTTCCTATGCAGCTGTGTGTTAGTAAAGGCTTTGAGGTTGGCTGAAGAGGGGACAGGACTTAAAACATCTGCTAATTGCTGTGGTGTAAACATTCCCAAGATAGCTGGTTTAAAGCCAAGAGGGGTTACTTAATTCACAATGCCACTTACCTGGTAAACTGTCAAGAGGGTTGGAGCCCATTGCAGCATGCCACAGCCTCTTATGCTGCCCCTTGGTTCAGAGACTGATTTGTGGTACCTGAACCCCACCAGATATACACCCAGAGAAGGTCAGAAACAAGGCCTTATTGCAAAGGGCAAATCAACTAATCAGTCGTAAAATTAAGTCTCCCAAGTAAGAGTTAATCAAAGACCCTAGCGCGGCCTCTTGTCTGGTTCTGACAATTCTAGGGTGTGCTCTAGATCTAGTGTGTGCAAATACCACCGTTATGAATGGTGTTCTGGAAGGGAGAAATTTGCCACATTGCTCAAGAATCTGACGCAGAACTCTTGAGAAACACCTACCAAAACCAGTCTGCAGGCTGCCTCAGGAGGGAGGCTCGCATGAAAGACTGGCTTGGGAGCTTGAAAAATGTTATCAAATGATGCTATCTTTTTTTGTGGCAATAAATAAGTGAGAGTAAAAGTTAAGTATATGTTTCAAGAAGCCATCCGTAACCCCACAGCTGTGCATAAACAGATTCCATCACCGTTTCTAATGTGCGTATCTTGTCATTTTAACTGAATAGTAAGTTGTAAACACCGATTGGCAAGTCTAGAATCTATATAGTAGTCTGTGATAAATGCTGGGGCAAGGGGGGGGGGGGGACAGTGAACATCAGAGGATACTATCAAAACTATCAAAAAGTTTCACTTTTTGAAGTTAAAAAGAAAGAAAACCCTTCATCACAGTTCTGAAAGGATCCTTCTGCAGTATCTGTTTAGCAAATGTTTTTAAGCCTGGGACTGAGTATCTGTAGCTAGGTTAATTATGTATATTATTTCAAAAAAACTCGTAATTCAAAATTTGTAGAATGAATCACAAAACACAAAGGACCGGTGTCCATATATATGATTAACTCTCCTAAATGACATGCTAAACATATAGATTTGCCACAGAAACAGCTACCAGGTGAGCTGGGCTCTTCCTCCGTGGTATAAAGCATTTGCCCTGAGATAAATATCACATACCACATTTAGGATATGTGAGGCCATGGGTTCAATCTCCTATACCAAACCAAAACTGAAACCAAACAAGATGTAATAAATGTTCAGGCGATTTCTATCCAAAAACAACAAGATGTTATAATCATTTGTCTAACGAGGCTACAACGGTTTTTGTTTCATTCCATCACTAAGCATCCACTAAAGAAGGCAGACCCTTTATAACACTGGCTTTTAGATTTTAATTATGTGAAGTCTTTATTAAGACCTGACACCAGAGGTTGCATATCTTCAGGGAGAGATTGTGTTCTCCAATGTTTAAATGCCCACGTCGAGCAACACAAAATATACATTACAACAGGGTATCACATAGCCGACTCCAGGCTAGTCCATGCCAGTAAGAGGGCAGGTGCTGCCTGCCAGAAGCTGCAATTTAATATCCTGCTATAAAAGCAATGGGAGCCTCCTGCTCATCTGAAACCTAGAACCTGTAATAAAAATGGGGAACAATTCAAAACTGGCACATTACCACCAGTGCTGGCTTATGAGCTAGGATTCTGGTTTTTTGTGTTTGTTTTTTGTTTTGTTGTTTAATAAGCCAGAATCACAAAGTGCATGCAGTCATGAAAGAACTCGGCTCTTCTTAGATGTAGGATGGAATTGTGGGTAGTTGGGGATTTACTATGTAGGGCATTTGATTTTCTTTGTTTTGAGGAAATGGGTGTAATATATGGCCCAGTTGTTATTTTGGGAGCGCACCTCTTCTGACTTTATGAAATGGCTTAAGTACATGATTTTCAATAAAGTAAGACATTAACAGCTATGGGCCTGGGGGGCAAAAGAGAGAAAGGAAAGCCAGACTATAATAACACTCGTTTCATCCAGGTGCATCTCACTTTAAGCAACTAATGCATTCCTGGAGTGAAGTGAAAATAAAATACTATAAACTGAATGTATTCTAAATTAACCAAGGACTACAGTTACTTAAAGGAAGCTCATGTTTTGGTAATGTGGATTAACCAATTTGCCATTTATAAGTTTGTGAAATGTGAGTTTTGAGATGTCTAATTTTAAAGTAGCGTATGTATGTTTCTAGATATGTAGATTATTAATAAGTATTATAATGTAGTGAGGACCAAAATGCATTAAAGATATTTGGGCTTATCCTACTCCTTGTGGTTTTTTTTTAATTTTGGGGTCTTAAGGGAACATATGAAACATTTGCTTGTGAGTGGATGTGCTAGAAAATGAAACACAAGGGTTTCTTTGATTGTAGTCAGTTGTCTGTGACGGAGTACCATGTGGGAAACCTCCATGTCCACTTGGCTGCAACAATTAATATGGAGACGATAGGTCCCGAGCCCTCTAGGGAAGGCATGCTGTGCCCATGTGTTAAATCGCCTTCCCTGTGAACTCAGCGAAAAAACTGCCCTGTGCGCTGCCAGTGGTTCCTTGAGCACGCAGCTGTCTCTTCCTTCTTCCCTTGGCACCTGTCTTGAGGTGTGTGCTGCATTCTACAGATGAAAATGTAAAGAAGATGTGTGCTGTTTACTTTATGTAGAGCTTCTGAAGATGGGGAGACTTAATACTATGTAGGGAGATGCTGGCGGCCTAGAGTTGAGCATACTGGCTGGATGCACAGTCCGTGTATTTGGAAAACTGTTCTGTGCTTGGGGAAGCCTCTGAAGCTATAAAGCACCAAGAAGAAAGACTTTTTCTATAGCATTTTAAATTAGGCAGCAGCTATATACAGCACAGACATTTTTGGTTTGCTATCTTTAAAAATGTTATTTATTATTCTCACTAATTTGAATGCACAAGTAAGATGTGCTCTGTGCAGAATAAAGACCCTCTCTGCACAGAAATGTTCAGGGGCTGTAAGATATATACTCACTCCCTTTTAATAAAAAGCAGACTATTTGAGGACAGCAAATAAATACTTAGTACTGATAAGTAACAAAAAGTTCCGAGTGGGATGGACGGAGGCACGCAGGGATCAGCAGCAGGTCACTTGCACTTAGGAACATTTCAGTCTGCACCCGATCCAGCTTCGGGGACTCCCATCCCATGCCAGAGGCATTAATAAACAGGATGTACTCGGCAGTGAACTGATGGCAGCCTGTGTGCTTGAGGCTCAGGGCCACCCAGAGACACCTGGGTACCTAAGTCCTTCCTTCTCCCCTCTCCACAGCATAGGCTGCAGGTTAGAAAGGACCTAGGTCCAAGCAAACACCTGGAGAGGCTGGTCCTAGTCAGGAGTGACTCGGCAACTTTAATCTGAACTCTGTCCATGTCTGGAGCCCAGGTCTCAGAGGTTCCGTGGTCTGCAAATGTCGGGGTGCAGCAGGCCAGAGACCGCTTGTGCTTGTGTTTGGTTTGGGCACCAGAGAGTTCTGTGGGTGGAAGGAGATCTTAGAATTCAGTCAAACTGTTTCACTGTAAACTGACGTGATTTTGTAGACAGTGGACTAAAAGTCTAGTCTTGCGTGAGTCCTCACTCGAGAGAAAGAAGACGGCACCCATAGAGCCGTGTGAGGTACTGAAAGGGTACCTTCTGTGTCCCATTAGCTCTCTGAAGATGAGTCTGACTCATCAGATCCATTCAGAGCTGCTGACTAACCCATTCATGAAACAATCAATAACTACAGAATAATAAACCTGAAATACATTTAATTTGTTAAATTTACCAAGAACTCATTTTTTCAAATATCCATACCTTTGATAGAATTCAATGTCCATAATAATTACTAGTTTTGAAGATGAACTAGTTTTCTTACAGGGTCTCATATATTGAGAGATGACCGTGGGCTCGCTAAGGTGTCAATGGGAAAGCTGAGCTTCTAATCTACCTGCCTTTGGATCTCAAGAGCTGGGATGACAGTTATGCACTGACATGACTGTGGGGGGACAGAGCCCAGCCAAGCACTCTCCCAGGTGAGCTAGCATCCCAGCTCTCAGAGGTTCCTTTTATTTTTCCCTGACTGATTTTCACTTTGTCTTCACAGCAACAACTCATAGGCACTTCACTCTGCTTTGACTGCGATGAGAGGATAACAAATTGGCTTTCCTAAGAACAAAGCCTGCTATGAAATCCTTGCTGACACTCCGACTTCTCTATGGCCACTAACTATGACCTATGACTTTGCAAACAAGAGATGAGTCCAAAGAAGGCAGAGAGGGGAGGGGAGAGAGAGAGAGAGAGGGAGGGAGGGAGAGAGGGAGGGAGGGAGAGAGGGAGAGAGAGAGAGAGAGAGAGAGAGAGAGAGAGAGAGAGAGAGAGAGAGAGAGAGAGAAGCCACAAACTTTCTGCATCTTTAAAAGGGTTTTCCCCCTAATGGACAAAGTTACACAGGACAGTTCAATGTCCCTTAACAACCTACTGAAATTTTAAATTAACATTTTTTTAGTTCCCTTTAGCTCGGTGCTTCTCAGTCTTCCTGATATTGAGACCCTTCGATACAGTTCTCCACAACCACAAAATTATTTTCCCTGCTGCTTCATAACTGTAATTTTGCTACTTTTGTGAGTCTTAATATAAATGCCTGTGTTCTCCAGTGGTCTTAGACCCAAAGGGGTCACGTTTTCTTTTACTCTGAAGCCTGCTTGTCAGTCCATGTCATTTAGCTGATTTCACGTGCATTTCGACATTCTGCTGCCTCTGACATAAAAAAACGCTGCAGGAAACCCATTTGGTTCATCCACTTAACACAAAGAACAACACACAAACTGGAAACGTTCCTGGACAGCAGGAATTTACCCTCCTCTCTTTACGGTCTGGAGTCTTTGTTTGTACGACAAGCCCCACCCCTGCACATCACAACATATAACCTAAAACACGCCCCCAAGCCAAAGAACTCAGAGAAAACAGCACAGCACAGGGAACTGAGGTGGACCCCAACAGGTGGCTGGAGGGCCACAGGCAAAGTGAAGAGTAGGGAGAGCAAACACTTGGAAGTGTCCCCCAAATCGCCCACTATTTATACAAGATTGGCAGGGGAAACATGACACATGGTGGAGGTGGCAAGTTGGCCGTTCCATGAATTAATTGATATGAAATGCATTTCGAGAATCAATTTGTAAAGAACCAGGAAAGCTCGGACCCGGACTTCCCTGCCTGCTTCTTGTTCACTCACTGCTGACACATGGGAACTGTCTGCTGGTGGCAAAACTAGCAGCGCTTTCTCCCATAGTTTTCCCAGTCAGTACCGCACCACTCCGGACTGTAGACAAAGCATCAGGACTGGGTGCAGAGGGATGGGCTCCCTGGCAAAGTGCTTGTTCACAAAGTCTAACAACCTGGGTTGACCCCAAGGATCCACATGGCAGAAGGAGGAACCTATTTCCACAGGTGGTTGCCTGACTTCCATCAGCACCACCACGGCACACACACCACCACTACCATCACCCACCGCCGCACACAAGTAAACAAATAACCATAATGTAGTTTTTTTAAAAATCCAGAACAGTAGGATTCAAATCAAAGGCCCCAAAGCTATGGTGTGACATTTGTTAGGCATTGGAGAAGTGCCCTTCAAGTGAGTTGAGATATATATTCTGAACAGGATCTCTCTGCAGAGTTCAATGCGATTCCTGCCCCGCAATGTCCCAGTAGAAGAGTAAAATACAGTGGTTTTGACTTGCTGGGCAAGAAGGCACTTTTCCTTGATACCAAGAACCCTAATTTGAGCCAGACTCAAACGTTTATATTCATATCGTGTGGATGTGTCTGGCCACAGTTAATTTGAACATGCCACTTGATTTTCTGCACAGAGTGTCTAAAGCTCTGAGGCAGATCCAGAAAGCTTTTCTTCCTGACACACAAACATGCACACATCACGCTCATTGACTGGGCCTTTCACATCTGCACCAAACTGAAAGCAAAATCCAAACTACCATCCCCCACAGTGTGTGTCACGGTGGGTGGGGCAATGACATTTTATTAAGGTCTGAGAGGAAAGGAGCTACACACATCCCATACCTACATATCCATGCAATTTAAAACAAAAAAAAAAAAAAAAAACACACACAAAAAAAAAAACTGCAAGGCTGCTTAAGAAGTAATGTTAAAATCTTGAAAACTTAAATACTATATAAAGGAAATTTTCTAGTTGTTGTTTGGATTTACTCCAAATTTACACAACCATTAAAAATCCAAAGCCACTTTCAGGTTATCTAGAGCTACATATTGAATTGGGAGTATATTTCCAGGGTGGGAGAAAAAAGGTAATTATTTGGAAGCAACTTCCTGTTTAAACAGCCTGCCCACAGAAATCTAATGTGAGTCACATACATAATCGTTAATATTTCCAGTAGCTACATTCAAAGAGTAAAGGGTGAATCTAATTTTAACACATATTCCATTTAACTCCCAATGTAGCAAAAAGTATTGTTTCACTTAAGCAATTAGTGTAAAAATTTGATTTTTATATGTCTTTGAAATCCAGTGCCCTGTTCCACTGAGTGCAACCCAGTTTGACCAGCCACATTTCAAGAGCTCAGCAGCCACATGTAGCTAATAGTTATTATTTTGGACCTGTCATCTCATTTGAAAGAGGACATACCTGTGAAAGTTAGCAGAATTGGTTGGCTCTCTCTGGTCTGGGCTGTGGTCCTAGGTGTTAGCTTGGGGCCAGGCATGTGATGATAATGAGATGGATCAAATGAACACAATAATGGGACCACCATATTCTGTGATGCATAAGGCGCTTAGCAATAGCCAACGCCTCAAAGTTGTGTCTAGACTGTCCTCTTACTTGAACGATGATTTCCTTTACCTCTGAATCTTGGAAGATGAGAAGTTCTTCAAGTCTCTACCACCTCAGGACAATAGCATCCTTCTTCAGATCCCCGCACTCAGGTGTAGCTTTCCTTGTGTTTTGACAAACAAAGTGAGGTATCCATGCTCAGAGCCTTTGCTTCTGATGATCTCTCTTGACCATGTCCCAATGACTTGACTGCTCAGCTCACCCCTCTGAAATCTTCCATCCACTTTCCTTTTACTTGGTTTTAAAATCCCAAGACCATGTCCAAGTCCGACTCAATGGCCTTTCTCTAGATTCCCCCAGCAAACACCACGGGCTCTTATGCCACAGCTTTCTTTCTTATCATGGCTTTTAACTGCTCTGTATTGTCACATCTCTTTATTGTCTCTTTTCCCTTAACCAGATATTGAGAGCCTAGAAAGTGTCTCCACTGCTTTTTCAGTCACAGCATGTAGTATCAAATACGGCCTCAATTAAGGTTCACCGAGTTCAATGTAGAACATTTACAGAACATATAATCACATCCACGAACCTAAAGAATACTTAGAAGAGGTATGTGACATATCAAATCTTAGTCACAATGCATTCCAAACGTAACAGCTACATACCTTGTCCCCGACTATCATGCTAAATGTGGATATTCAGAAAATGCTCTCGAACAGGGCAGTTAATGCAAGGGTAAAGATTTCTTCAAAAGAGTGTGACTTCAAGTCATCTGTGGAGGTTGCTTAAACAGACGCTGATTTAGAAGGTCAGGGGTGCAGCCCAAGGCTCGGCATTTTTAATAAACTCTCAGTGGCACTACTGGTCCAAGGACCACACTTTAAATAGAAAGGACTATGGTCGGGCAGTCAGGAGACCTGACGTTCAGCTGAGCCTCGTGTTGTATAGATGGGAGCCATTTCTCTTAATACTGCCAGATCTGCTTGCTCAGCTCTTAAATTGCCTGTGAGAGGAGAGCAAATGATACATACCTACATGATCTCTAAGCCCTACGATCCACCGTGCCCATATTCTGTCAGCCTACAGAGGGCAGCAGGGAGCACAGCAGCGCCTGCTCACTGGACTCATTACTCTCACAACACAGCCCATGCAATCATTTTGCAATGTCTGCAGGTAAGGTCCAGGCATCCTTCTAAATGTCCAGGGCTGAACACTGTACACTACCAACAGCACGTGTTGATGATTAACTCAACTGACTGGTGTCAGCGAGGTCGTGAATAATAAGCAAATGTTGATACCACCAGATAAGCATATTCTTATTCTGATAGCAGTGCTGAAATTCTGCTGTTGGCTTGAACAGATAGTTCAAAACTACTGTGAAGTACTACTTCTAATACACAAACACACACACACACACACACGCACGCACACACATACGCACATACATACACACATACATATATATACAAACACAAACACTCACATATACACACATACACACATATACACACACGCACACACACAGAGACCACAGAGACCACAAAGACACACACCACACACACACACACACACACACGCACACACATACACACATACATACACACATACATATACATACATACACAAACACTCACATATACACACATACACACATACACACACACGACACACACGCACACACACAAAGACCACAGACACACACACACACACACACACACACACACACACACACACACACGAGAACAGCTCATTGGCTGCTGCTTCTCAGACTCTCCCAGGCCACCTTTGCCATCCTCACTCCTGGATTAAAATGGAAACCTGGATTTGTTTCAGATGGGGAAGACTGGAAAGCCAGCCTTCAAGGAGCCACCGGGTTTTCCCAAATTCCAAGTGGGGTTCTATCCTAGGCTCTTTGAAAATTACTTTTGGAAATTTTAAATTGTTTAAGTAAGAAATAAAATCCAAATACTTTTAAATTGTACTTCGTTGGTTTTGAAAAGGCCAGGGTCTCTCAGTTCTCACTCCCTCTCTCTCTGAAATCCCCTGAGAACTGGAGAATGATCCAGACTCGTAGCCAAGGTACAGCATGGCAGTTTGCTCCTTTCATTCCGTTGACTGAAGGAGCAAGGAGGAGAGTCAGTTCACTGCTTTTGTCATTCTTCTCCAGTGCACTGGAGTAGAAAGCGCCACTAACTACACATTCAGTGTCCCTTCCAGTTTCCATTTCGTTCACACTTTTCTAAAACAGATCATTTGTGTTTAACAAATACAGCCACACAAAACTGGAAAACCTGCCACAATGAAAACATTCGAGGATTTGAGTGGGGGGAAAAAAAAGAAATGACATTCTGTTCCCTTCAAAGATGCTGAGCCCTGTCTGAGAAGATTCGCCTTACATTCTATGAAATGATTGCCAACATTATGAACAAAAAGTAATAAAAAGCTAAAATAGTTTTAAAGAGTTCAGAGGCAAGAGATGCCTCACTTCCAGCTGGGATGGGCAAACGGGGACCTAAATAAAGACAGGAAAGGTTTCACCCACACCTTCAAGGATGGCAGAGATTAGATCATTAGCCCAGAAAAGGAGACTTTATGATCAAGAGCATGAACACAGAAAAGCAAGAGATGAGCTCAAAATAGTCACAAGATGAGTAATGAGGAGTGATGTGGGTGAGCCTGACGTGCCCAGGTGAAGAGATCTAGCATCCAGACTCAGATCCAAGGGGCGCAGGCCAGGAACAAAGCGAAAGCAGCAGGCAAACAGTTAATGCCTCTGCTCTGTGGGGGTGGGGCAGATGGATTCAGAAGCCAAGAGGTGACAAAAATCAGGTCTCTGGGGCCAGAGTGCAAGTCCCTGTGGGCTCCGCTGAGGGCTTTCAGTGTCACTGCAGCTAATGGGAAATCAATGAAGTTTCCCAAGGAAACTTTTGTTTGCTTGTCTGCTCGGTGTGACACTTAAAGCTGTGTTTCAGAAAATATATTTTGAGGCCAAATGTTGTACAAAACCCAATGATGGAGAGATCCTCAGACTGGGCAGAGAGGTACATCGGAACCCCAGAACTAGAAAGGGGAAAGCTGCAGAGAACTGTGGGAGCACTAAGGGAAAGTGGAACACGGTGAAGAATAGACTCAGGTCCCTCTTCTACCCGCAACATGAATTTTCGCTCACTGCCTCACGTGAAAGCTGCTTACAGTGAACATATATATGTATTATATGTTTTATATATAATTTGTTCATATTACATCTCAATGGTTATCCCATCCCTTGTATCCTCCCATTCCTCCCTCCCTTCTGCTTTCCCCTTACTCCCCTCCCCTATGACTGTGACTGAGGGGGACCTCCTTCCCCTGTATATGCTCATAGGGTATCAAGTCTCTTCTTGGTAGTCACTTACAGTAAACGTCTATGATCATCACTTACGATCTTCCTCCTGCCTAGGGGAACACAGCTGGCCCATGGGTGGGGCCACTGAGAAGTGCCAAAGAGGTGATGCAGTGTGAAATCAGCAGGGATATGGCGGACAAAACGCCACACTCTTCACCCGTCTGTTAAACTCTCACTCTTACACTCTCCCTCAGAATCCCCCAAAAGGATGAAGCTTCAGGGTCCCAACTGCCAGAACACCTTTTCTTAGCTTCATTCCCCATCTAAATTCCTCACAGGTCAGTATTTTCAGTGTTACTCACAAAGAAACTCGAAGCCCTGAAACTTTCATTTCACTTCTCTGTAGATACCGAAACTGGAATCATTAAGAGACAAACAATTACAGATTTTTTGAATAATGGTCCCAAGAAGGTATACACATCTCACAACCAATTAACAGAAAGTCTTACACACCATACTTTCAATATGCTAGTGGCACTTTGTAAATGGTCTAGGGTTAATGACTATGAAAGAGAACAAATCCACTCCTCTCCGGTGTGCGCAGTCACATGGTGTGAACCTTTGCACGCAGCCAGCCCTTCCCAGCTGGACTGTGGGAAGAGAGGACATGGGTAAATGCTCCTGAAAGATGCAATGTTGCTGCATTGTTAGTCACAAATGCAGAGGAAGGGCAGCTTGAGCCAAGCAGTGTGGATGATCTTTAGAGAGCTGTCTCCCTAGAGTCTTAAGACACAAATGCAGCCTCAGTGATAACCTCCCTTTAAGTACAACGAAGCAGTTGCTAACGTTCTGACCTACACAACTAAATAAATGTACTTCCTCTTAAGCCTCAACGTTTGCAGTAATTTCCTGTAAGGTAACATAAATGTGTGCATTACTCTTAGATTATGGATAGCTAAAGTTGTCTAGTAATCATTAAAACTGCAAGGATGAATTTTTTTTTTCAGACGTTCATCTGAATGGTCAGTGTACTCTTGACTGTGTGCTATTCGGATAGCCAAGGTGCTTCTTTTCTATAAGCTACATTTTCAATAAACTATGAGATGGTAAAGAAGTGTAATATTTGCTGCTTTTGTTTTGTTAGCCGGGGAGTTACTGTAATGTAATCAATTGTGTTAACTTTTACATGACACTCTCAAGAAGTCATTAAAGAAATGTGCTGCTGTAAACATTTAAAAAAAAAAAAAAAAAGGCTGAAGCCAGTTGATAATCGATCGTCATTGTCCAAATGCAGCCTGAGTTCCAACACTCTGCTTTATCACAGCTCTACTTAGAAGCCTTCATCCGGAAAGGGCGGCTCTAGGACTAACAGGTTATATATGTATGTATATACATATATATATATATATTCGTATTCATATGTTCTTAAATGTTAAAACTTCACCAAATCTTGATAACACAGCAAGGGCTTCATGTAGTAATTTTGACATGTAAATTCCATGTAAGCAAAAGTAACTTTTGGTGCCTTGTTGGAGATATGAAATCCTGGATCCATGGTTCCAGTTGGACATAGAGCCATTTTCAAACCGTATGCATGTGGAATGTAAGTGCTTGTACAGTGTGATTTTGCAGTTTTGTTGGGTCGCTACATTAGCAGCTGCTGCCTCTTTCTTTCCTATCTACCCGATCTTTGCAGCCCTGTCTGCATGAACCATATACAGCAGTGACATTACTCCGCCAAGGGAGCTGGATTCTCCACAGGCACAGGGTTGAGTCTGTTGCCTCTCTATACCTCAAGCATTCAAGAATAAGAACAACTGCCCACACTTCCGTTGTCAGCGTCTGAATTCCGCTGTCTTCCTGATGCGCCTTCTTCCTGGTTCCGAGCTTGTGTCCTGGTGGTAATGGAGCACAAGTCCCAAAAAAGCTGGGGCCACCGCCTCTCAGCTCAGTGCTATTAACCCGTAAGCTGGCGGTCTCTCTAAGGAGACACCAAGAGCCAGTGATGACTCCAGCTTCAGCGTCTCTTGTTCTCTGGCCACAGTGTTAACACTGCCACTTGTAGTGAAGCAGGCAGGCCTGGAGATAGGGAAGGGGATTTCTTTTGCAGGTCTATTTTATTTTGGGCAGCCTTCCTCCAAGCACACAGCTTACCACAGAGCCAGCAGTTGGTTAAAATTTTTATTTTTAATTAATCCAAATTGGTATTTTTAAATCCATCTGCAGATTGCCATCTGATAAGGCCAAAGTTCTTGCTTTTGTTTCTCCTTCCCTCACAAAATACATACACTTAACTAAGCTGTTGCCAACAAAGTTTCAATAACTCCTTTACACTTACACGCCACAAGTTTAAAAACATCTTGTGGCCTTTTGAGGCAGCTTGGTCATTGGGAGGCGGGGTCATTGGGAGGCGGGGTCATTGGGAGGCGGGGTCATTGGGAGGCGGGGCAGAATAGAGAGCTGCCCATGTCTCGGAAGGGCAGTGAGCCGCTATTTCCAACCATGCTCTGCTTAGAGTACATCCTCTAACTTTGCAAAGATGATTCCAGATGCCCAAAAAAAAAAAAATAAGGCCACCAAATATCAAGATAATTTGTAGAAGGGATATATTTCTGCACACACATGTTTTGGCAGGGCTTAAGAAAATGAAATGAGTGTGGAAGCAAGCACTGAGGACATCGAATTTCAAGTCGGCTTGAGCTACAACACTTTATAACCAAAATAATAATAATAATAATAATAATAATAATAATAATAATAATAATAATAATAATAATAATAATAGTACTCTAGAGCTCAGCGAGCTGGGCAGACTTAGTCATGTGGTCATGTGTTCCTGAACAGCTGAAGAAGATGACTGGAGGGGATAACCTGTTGGTGCAGACTTTCAATACAAAAAAAAAAAAAAAAAAAAAATGTGGCTGCTTTTGAAGGCAGGTGCTCCCACAGATTTTATTTGCTATGGAGTTTTCATAGTACCTAATGCTATTTTTATTCTTTTTAAAATAAGACCGTGTTTTCTCTGAAACTTGGTCCTGCGACTGCAGTTTTTTTGTTTTTTTTTTTTTCAGCTATAGTACCTTTTGATGGCATCATCCTGGAGCATTCCTGTTTTAAATGATCTACTCTAGGGTTCTGAAAATCCTCTTAACCCTTGCTTTAATATCGTCATGACTGTGCCTTAGCCCTCCACTCAGGTCATTGACCGTCTCTGGAAATCATAGCAGCCTTCCATATCTGGTGCACCATCCTGGGCTTTTTGTTCATCCCTTTTAGTCTTGTTTTTAAAGACACAAAAGTATTATCTTAATCCCCTTCAAGTTGGAGAAGTATGCAAAATGAACCCGCTCAATCATGTGATGAGTTAAGAGGTGTATACATGACTACATGACTTCATAAGGAACTCAGTTGTCTGGGCCCCAAAAGATGGGCGATGAACTGGCTATGAATTTCACAGTAAGTAGCAAGCCAGTGTCTGGTGGAGTCTAGGTTTCAAGTGGATTGCTGCTTGCTGCCTTGGTGTCCATCAACACCTGCCAGCCAACCAGCTCAGTTCCAATGAAGTTCTCTCTGAAACACTGTATACACCTCTCAATCAAGCGCGTGACTAAGTGGATAAATTTCAAGTCTCTCTAGTGACTTCCCCGGCATCACTAATATATTAACTGCCAACTGGTGAGATTAGAGAATGATTATGATGATTCCCAACTCACCAGTGTGACAATGACCTTGAATGTGTTACAGACTTCAAGAAAGCCAAGGGAAGAAGAAGAAGAAGAAGAAGAAGAAGAAGAAGAAGAAGAAGAAGAAGAAGAAGAAGAAGAAGAAGAAAAAGAAGAAGAAGAAGAGGAGGAGGAAGAGGAGGAGGAGGAGGAAGGAAGAGGAGGAGGAGGACACACTCTGTGGACTTAGTAATGCAATGTACAGACTGATTCCTTAGATATGCCGACCACAAAAATGTTCCTCATGAGGACCCAAGATTCATGTGTCTCTGTAGGCAAAGCCTAGGCTTTGACTATTTCTAGCAGACAAGTTACACAACGGACGTCTGAATGTCGTGATTTGGTGTGACGATCACTGGAATGGCACAGGATAACAGGGTGGATGTGCCAGTGACATACAAGATGTGCACTTCATGTGTACATCTCTTCTCTGTCATCCTACCTACTGAATATCGCCCCTATGCACGCTGTACGTGGCCTCAGCCCAACAGTTTTGCAACCTCAACTCATAAATGTGTTGAATATCTTTTTAAGAGAAGGATCTAACTTTTCAGTTAAAAAAAAAAATTAAAACCATAATGAATATTGATTAGCCTTGAGAGCAAAGAAGTAAACATAGAAACAATTGCTAAGTCTAAGATCCAGTTTAACAATGTCCTAATAGCCCATAATGAAGACAGCAGCCATAAGTTAATCAACCCATTAAGTTGAGATCAGAAGTGTCAACTCAAGTAGTGTGCTAATTTACTGACCCTTAATGGGTCAGCAAGATCTCTAATCCCAAAGGCTGATCTTTCTGCCTCTACTAACCTCACTTAGAAGCCAGTGTACTTCCTCCCACGGTGGTGATCTCTGACCCGGTACGCACAGGGAGTCAACGTAAGATCAATTTATAAGAATGAGTTCAGGCCTACTGAGTAATGGAATCTCAGGCTAACTGGTGTGTGAAGCGTCTGGTAGAAGCTCCTTACGAAGCACCAGCTTTGTTTTCCTTATGTCCACACAACTGTGAAAAATAAACACGTACAGTCTTCACAGAGCTGCTGTCTCCAGCCAGTCCTAGGCTGAGTTAGCTAAGGCTTGTTACCCAGTCCGGTCCCGATCCCTTTCTGAGGAAGTAAATCTTAGTTTTGGAAATGTCCATTGGCCCAAAAAGAACTGAGGAGCAGCATAGTAAGGTGGAGAGCTGTGCCTGTCAACGAATCTTTGTGAGGTAAATCTTGCTTTTTCGAAGAGGTATTGAGTTGGGCAGAAGCTTGTGTGGTGTGTTGCTTTGCTCAACCTTTATCTGGCTTTTGCATATTAATTTATTAAATGAGTATCATGTAGCAAATTTTGACACTTTCGTGCTATCAAGAGGTATAATAAAAATTATGACTGTACACTTTATAGCCTAGGAGAACCGCTCAATGATAGAGCACTTGTCTAGCGTGCACAAGGCCCTGGGTTCAATCCCCAGCAAAAACAAATGATTAATTCCACTGGATCATATTTGTAAAAAGCCATATGCAATGGTTAGGATAATACAAGACTATTTTAATGTCATCAGCATTTTCTTTCTATATAATAAAGCAGTTCGCTGCACCATATTCTGCAGTGTCTGTTGCTAACCTGTCATCAGAGTGATGTCAGAGATTCAAAAAGGATGTACACAAGAAAACCGCTGCCCTGCTCTGCCCAGCAGACATTCTCCGCTGTGACTTCCCCCAGATAGGGCAAAGACAGGTACGACATTAATGACAGTCCCAAAAGGCCGAGGAGGAAAAGGAGAAAAGACAAACAACTAAACAACTGGACGCATTAAACATTAGAGGGGGGATGAACAGAAAAATTGAGGTCCTCTTGAAGGACAGAAGGAAGGATTGCTTTTTCTTTCTAAACAGGAGATATGTCAGTTAGATGCACAGGATGCTTGACAGATTCCTTAAAGAAAAGCCTCTTTCCTGAGAACACAGAGACCCCCCCCCCCCTCTGTTGTTGGGGACATTGCCCTGGATTTTCCCCTACATGTCGCCTTTGTTTTCCTATCTTCTAAAAGGACTGTACCAACCTAGTCACAAAGACACTAGCCTAAGAGCCTGGGCAGTAGTAACACTTCTGTCCCGTGGGGGGAAAGTGAGCCCTGGGGCCACATAGGCGAGGGGTGCCAAGTCTTGCCTTGGCTGGCCAAGGGGAGGTGACTTTTTGCACCTACTGCAGCCCGAGGATAGATTGGGGGACGCGGGAAGCTAGGAGAACCAAAGGGGCCATAGCACAGGCGGGAGGCGGGAGGCGGGGACACAGGCCGGAGGGATGCCACAGTGGGGTCTGCCGGCCGCCCAGTGCAGACACCCCTCCCTCACTCCCACACTTGGCCGACGCGGGGACCACAGCTTCGGGCTGGGCTGGGCCGGAGCGGCGGGGGCGGCGCGGGCGGCGCGCAGCGGGCGGGCACCTGCGGGGGCGGAGGGCCCCGGGGCGGCCCGCGGTCACACGGCCTCGCGGCGGCGGCGGCGCCAGCTGCGCGGGGCGGAGGCGGGGGGCGGCGCGGGGGCGCGGGCGGCGGGAGCGAGCGCGGAGGCCGCGTGGCGCCGCGTCACTTACCGGCCAGGGCGCGGGGCGGTCGCCGAGTCCTCGGGGCGCGCAGCCCGGTGTGCTTGCTCCGCCATGATTGCTTTGTTTCGCTAATTGAACCCGCGCTCGTCCTGCGCTCGCGCTCCCAGCTGCCCGGTCCCCGCGCTCTCGCCTATTTGTCTGTCTTTCCCCTCGGTCCTTCCATCCCGCCGGAGTCTTAGCAGCGGCTTGCTGTGGAAGGCGAGGCAGCGGGTGCATGGTGCAGGGAGTGCGGTGGTGGGTTTTGTAAATACAGGTGAGGCGATCCCCAATCTCCGCTGAGGTGCACTTGCTGAAGGAGGAGGAAGAGGATGTGCCTTGCCCTCCCCCCACGCAGTAGAGTAGCCTCCGTGGAAAATGCCAGAAAATACCCTCGTGGTCACCCCCTCCTTCCCGCCAAATTCACAGTCACCCAAGTTTTCTGGCATATGTGGACTCTGGCAGAAACAATAGGTTCAAAATTTACTTCGAACACCTCAAATACGAGGGATGTCTGGTTATGGAAGGGCTGCTGAAGATCCACCACCACACCGAGGTCACGGGTCGGTCACTTGGGGTGACCTGCTGGAGCCACTTCAGTTCCATCAGGAAAATAGATCCAAACTAGACCATGGAGAGTTCCACAGGAGCTTGAGGGCTCAGTTTGCAAGTCATAAAAGTACTATCACCTGTGACACTATTGCCCAAGAATAGATTAAACTTAAAACTTTAAGGAAATCTGTTAGTCCTGGGAGAAAGACTTAAGCTTCAACATATCTCTAGTTAAGAGTGCATAGGGTACCAGTTTTGACCGTGATTAATACGGGCATTTATTTGTTTTAAATTGGTAATGATATCCAGAGAATCTGAAACAAAATTATTTCCGGGGTTGTGGCCTCATGGAAAATGCTAGTCTCCCAATTTCACTTCTATTCAAAACTGCAACGTTGAAACCAAAATGTTTCAGTGTTTGAATTCTTCATTAAGGACAGTTGAAAGTTACCTACATCTTGCAGTAAAACCTGCCTCGTGGTATGGATGCATTAGTCTCATTACAAGAAGTGATTGCCTTGGCCATATTTCTTTTTTGTGTAGAGAGGACTCTCAGATAGAAAAATGTCACTGTCATAAGCTTGGATCAGACATTTACAGGTAGCATGATGTACTGATTGATTATGTGTATAAAGGGGCCACCTTATCCAGTAAAGACGAATGAATACGGACCATTTATTCTATTGGCTGTTTGCTCTCCTTGTTCAAACCCTATGACCAGTTTGTAGGTGCTTAAGCATTCAGACTATACAATGGATGAAATGACATTGTCAAGAACTGAGAAGGACCCGAAGCACTCGTGCCTTCCATACATTCTTTCAGAAAAGCTGGTCAGAAGTGAGACTCATTTTTCCCCCTAATTGTAGTGGTCTTTGCTACATCTCACCACGTTTTTGGATGTTTCTGCCAAATTCTACCTTAATCTGACTTTATGAAACATAGCTTCATGTTCATTTCCTCTCCCTCAAGCAAGTTTCTTCTCTTCGTGTCAGATGTGAAATGCTAGAACTTCTGATAACACACTAAGAACACGGAAGGATTTGCGTTTTGTTGGGGCAATCTTCTTTTGGGGCAATCTTGTATTAAGGTGTGTTGAATACTGTGCTGGCAGAGAGCTATGTGCTGGCAAGGTCTTGGTATTCTTGTTTCTATATCCTGTCACCGGCTTTATATTTCTAAACGCTTGGCCTTTCACACCTACTCAAGAGGGGGAAGGTCAGACAGCCCTCTGTGCCTGAAGGCAATCTAAGAGATGTGTCAGGTGCTGTCTCCATGCAGGTTGGTTGAAAAAGGAGCTGATGGCCAGTATCTAGGGCAGGAAGTGTGGAGGCAGAACTTCCATGCAGTGAGAACAAAGTAGGATGCAGGGAGATGCATTGGAGGGGGGAATCGAATAGGACACAGAAGGGAACAGACATTTACCGAACAGGAGCAGGGAGGTAAACAGCTAGCTTTGTGGCAGATGTAGTGCTAGGCACTAGCTGGGAGACTGCCCAGCAAAAGGCCTTAGCTTTAAGCTGTATTAGAAGTCTCAGCATCGCTATTTAGACCGCTGGTGGGATCTGAGAAAGCCTTGAAATAATATTTTATAAAAGTTAATGTTAAGGCACTATAATTTTTAAAATCAGATAAAAAAAATATTGTATTGATTTATTTAATGACCTTGAGAGTGCATGGAGAACTGTTGGTCATTGTGCTAGGAACTTTACCTAACATAGTATTTTTTTTATTTTTATTTATTTATTTATTTATTGCACTGGCAACATGTTTCCTGCCTAATCTAAGGTTGTATTCCTGCGTCACTGACTTTGAAGCAAGGTTTGTTTTTGGAAGCTGAAAAAATAAGCAGAGCTGCCCTTAACCTGCTCGTTCCAAACTTTTAAGTCTCCTCTACCACACAAGGTCCCACTACAGAGCTGCCTGTGTGCCTTCTTGTCCCCTAGTGAGTAGCAGTGTTTACATCTGGTAAAATGTTAGTTGCACACACACACATCCACTGGACACATGTTGAAAACCTTTGGAACAGTTAGAAAGCTAGACTCCCCTTTGAGAGACTTAGACTGTCACGTTGACGGCTCTCAGTTTATCACGTCTCTTTTATAGTCCTCCCTAGTGCTCTGCGTGTGTGAGTTGTTCAAACCTCTAGGAAATGTGATGCAAACAGAAGTTTGATAAGAACCTGCATGTGAGGCTCTGTCCTTTTGGACTCCAGCTGCTATGTGTAAACAAACTCTCTGCTACAGAGAGGGGCACAGAGGAAGAGAACTGATGCATTGCAGCCCAGCCATGAGCTGCATGCAGAGGCAGGAGTGTTCCCAGGCATCGCTACAGATGAAGTACAGAATAATTTGTCTGCTGAGCTCATGAAATCATGACAACAGGTCACTACTGCTAGAGAACGCCAAGTTTTAGACTAGTTTATGATGCAGTAATTGTTGATACAGTTTTCTCACATTTCAAGACTTAGAGACAGGGTGAAAATGTAAAGGTAGAGGAAGGAAAAAGGAAAACAGTGCACCAGCTCCGGAGACTCCAGAGAACAAGAGTGTCATAGGTTCTGCCCTGGAGCACGATGCAATTTACTCCAGAAAGGTAACAGCAATACTAGTGACTCTGTAGACTTAGGTCATCACTTTAGAGTTCAGAATTGTGAGCTGTTGGGACACCTACAAATGGGACATCTCTATCACATTCCATGTCCCAATCCAAAAACAAAGAGTGGAAAAATTTTTAACAGGCAGAGGTGTAGGAGGACTGGTGGAAAATAGCATCCTCTGGACATGACAGAATCACTGCACTCTGACCTCTCAGTCTAGAGAAAAGAGGAGAGCGCCATTCTTCACCTTGGCATGAGGCATTGGCACTTGGTAGCTACTGGAGAAAGGGGTAATTTTTCTTTAGCTAGGTGTCTGTGGTAGGTTAGCCATGCCTTAGTGGATGGTGCAACGTCCATGAGTTGCACCTGTGGGTTATTTAAAAAAATTGGTGTGTCACATTTTTATGTATTTAAAAGTTTCTTTAATAAAAAATTATTTTTAGGAAGGACATGAATTTGGATCTCAGAGTAGTTAGCAAGACTAGGAGGTGGGGAATATGCTCAAAATACATTGTAGGCATGTATAAAGTTCTCTAAGAATTAGTAATTGTTTTTCAAAACAGAATTTTGGGCTAGGGAAGAAATCGAGCCAACAAATTACTTGCTGCACAAGCAGAGAGTAAATACTGATAGTGCATCCTGCATAAAGCATGTCCTCGGGACAGTAACAACACATGGGTGGAGAGTCACTGACTTGGCGTAGGTTCTACTGACAGTGGAAACAGCCAGGGTGTAAAGGCACACGGGGAAACCCACACTCTCCTTCAATTTTGTTGTGAACCTAAAATTCTTCTTTTTTAAATACCTTTTCAATTAAACATTATTTTTAATACTTTCTTTTCAGTTTGTGTTCATTGGTGTTCTGCCTGTGTGTATGTCAGTGTGAGGATGTCAGAGGCTTTGGAACTAGAGTTACAGACAGACAGATATGAGCTGCCCTGTGGGTGCTGAGAATTGAACCTGAGTCCTATGGAAGAGCTGCCAGTGTCTGTAGTCACTGACCCATCTCTCCAGCCCCTTACCTAAAACTCTTTTAAAAAGTCATCCTTGTTTGTTACAAAAGGTTTAATGCCTCTATATTGTCAATAGTTAGTATGTGGTGTCTCAGTTTAAAGTCTCTTAGTGTAAAACATATCAGAACTGAACATGTCTATCTACATGAGGTCAAGGGACACAGTGAAAGAAACACACTGCACAGAATTTTGGCTGGAAGAAGACGGAGGGTCCTTGTGCAGTTACATGGCACACAGGAGTCCGGGAGGGAGTGCCAGATGTGGCCAGCACTGTATAATTGACATGAGGCACACCTACAGGTTGGTGAAATGTTATGTTGACGTGGCTGTGTAGCCTGCTTTGGTTTCTTCAATTCCATTATGCTTAATTTGCAAACATGTGCTTTTAGATGGGAGGATGAAATCTGCAGGCAGAGTCAGGGTTATTTGACTTCATCATATAAAGACAAAATGTTCAGAAAAATATGTTTAAGTTTAGAAGTTTAGAAAATGTGTTCTTTGGCATGTTGAGACATTGATTTTTCTTGCCATTTGAATTGTTGTTAAATTCCAAGTTTGTGTGTGTGTGTGTGTGTGTGTGTGTGTGTGTGTGTGTGTGTGTGCTGAGAACACAGACAAGATAATTCAGTTTCAAGGGATTAGGCTCTTTGGTACCTAATTCATACCCAAACCCCACATTAACCATGCTGATAAATTGTAAATAACTTCCATGTTATAGTTTCATGTCCGTATACCCCCTAATTTCAGATTGCTCATTTCTTCTCGTTCTGCTTCATCTGAACAGTTTCCTAGTGCAGATTTGTAGTTCATCTTACAAATGTATCCTAACTTTTCTGGGTAGGACTCTTAGTTCATGCCCTGGAGACGGCTTTCTAAGGAGTACTGTGGCACAGGTAGGTGGGGATACGCTTTGTGACAGGGATATTTTCAGCATCCCAGCAGCCATCCTTCTAGCCCTGCCTATGACAAAGTAGTTTAAGTTTGACCTCTCTCAAAGAGAATTCTATTAAGACATTTCTCCACAAACATGTAGGCATGTGGTCAATGTTTCCTTCCAAAATATGCCCAGCGGTGGCAGACTGAATCCCTCTTCCATTCTGCCTCCCATTTGTATATTAGGTTCTCAGGAAGCAAATTCAGTACCAGAAAAAAAAGAGGTTCTGGCTGAAAAAAAGATGGATTTTTGAATCCCAGAAGATTAGAACTTGGAAACGCCATGCTTTCTGTAGTTTCTGGAATGCATGTGAATGCCAGTAAGCAGCCGAGTTATGAAGTGATCAGATTCTCCTAAGTCAACTTCATTAGCCTTTGTTTACTGGAAAACTGCACCCACGGCATCCATGGCAAAGCCAGAGCAAAGCCTTGCAGGTCCTGACAGCACTGCTCTTGCACTTGGCTCAGGTAGTCAGGGACTGTGAGTCCCCCACTTCCAGCCAGGCACATCTTGGACTAGGTACAGGATCATCTACAGGCACAGCTGTTGCTGTACTGGAGGGTCCCAGAACCCAGGCGCAGCTCTTGGAGCAGCCAAATGACTATGTTCCCGACCACTACTACCTCGCTCACTTTTTGTATCTTGAAATATTAAAAATAAGCCCAAAGTGTCTTTAAATTTTAAAATTTAATTATACCCTTTGGAGTCCATGCTTTGGAAAGCATTTTTCCCCTTAAATAAACCAATAGTTGGAACACATTCATACACACACACACACAATATATATGTATATTAAAGTGTGCTTAGAAAACACCGCTTACTGTAGTATTTGGTTTAGCAGACGAAATGGAGAAATCCACAGTTTACGCTTCCATGTGCTTTTGAAAAGATTTTCAAAACATAGCTAGCAAGCATTTGTCTGTTCACCGATGCATGCCCTTGTTTGTGAAGCAAATCTTATCTCTAGTAGTGACCTATGGGGCTAGAGAGATGAAAATGACTTCCCGGGTAGATCCGTATATTGTATGCCTGGTACAGAAACCCTGTGCTGCTCTATGCAGAATAATAAATGCCATCCTTAGGAGACAGTGATTACAACAATGGCTGTTCCCTTGCCAAAAAAAAAAAAAAAAAAAGAAAAAGAAAAAGAAAAAGGTAACAAAGGTATTTGAAATTGTATTTTTACCATGATAGGGAGATTTCAAATAATTTAGCTAATTTTACTTAATAACTACTGAGAATTAACGTTGTTATTTAACGCAATCAGTAACTGAATGGAATGTAAATCCAAGAGCTAAGCACCAGGGAAGATGTGTAGCAGATAACGTTGCACGGTTTGTAATTCTGCAGCATAGAAACGGGAAAACCCAAAGGAAATTAAATGCTAGTTTTTTTCTCTAATAAGTGATTAGGTGTTCTTATTTCCTAAAATTATCCAACAAAGAAGATCTTTTATAACATATATTTTGCGTAATTTCTGAAACTCTACAAGGATTATGTGTGTTTTCTACATAAACACCTCCTGTCCCTATCTCTATTACTGTTTCTTTTCCTCAAAACACAGAAACAAACTGTTACTTTATCTTGTTTTCATAGACTATTTGAAAATATAAATTGTATTTTAAAGGTTTGTACGCCTTGAATGCCTTATCAACTTGCCCCCATTTAATAAAGGCACTTATCGTTACATACAGGTGCACTTGAAAAATAAATAAACACAATAAAAGTTCACTTAATATAGTATATAGCCTTCCTTCACTAAACAGTGCGAAGTCAGACTCCTGTGTTAATTCAGCAGTTGTTAGTAGCACCGCTCTGTGTGCCCGGTTGAAAATAGCTACCCTGAACCATGAAGTGCAGCGCAAAGAAATTATCCTATAGCTTTGTTCATTTCCCAGGGTTCTGTCCAGATTGAACTAACTGGTGCAGAAGCATGAACTGGAGAATGGAGCAGTGTGAGAGAGCTCAGGTGTTGAGCTATTTTCAACGGTTTTCTCCTCGTCTCCTGCTTCCCCCTTTGGGTCACTTGAAAACACAAACAAGAGCAACTGGCATCCTAAAATAAAGTGAGAACTTAGGGAAGACAGTCTGCCAAAGAGGATAACAGTGAGACTTTAACCTGCAGTCAGTTCTAAATTACTTTCATCTAAAGTTAGAATAAATGATGCTGGCCTAACACGAAGAGACATTAATACTTTGCGAGGTCTGCACGGCTGATAGCTGTTGACCGCGTGTGGCCTCCATGGGTCCTGATAGGAGAAATGTACCTACAGACAGACAGGAACTCTTTCTGTGGGACTAATACTGTTGAGTCTCAGGGTTTGGATTCAGCCCAGTTTTTCTTTGATGCCAAGAGTGAGAAGAAGAAGAAGAAGAAGAAGAAGAAGAAGAAGAAGAAGAAGAAGAAGAAGAAGAAGAAGAAGAAGAAGAAGAAGAAGAAGAAGAAGAAGAAGAAAAGGAGGAGGAGGAGGAGGAGGAGAAAACCCAGTCCCGTCCAGAGGGACTTACGTGTCCTCTTTAGGTATCCACCATTGAAAAATAAGAAAGGGAGGGCTGGAGAGACGGCTCAGCGGTTAAGAGCACTGTCTGCTCTTCCAAGGGCCCTGAGTTCAATTTCCGGCAACCACATGGTGGCTCACAACCATCTATAATGTGATCTGATGGTCTCTTCTGGCCTGCAGATATACATGCAGGCAGAGCACTATATACATAATAAATAAATAAATAATTTTTAAAAAAAAGAAAAATAAGAAAGCATCAGCTTCTGAGAGGCCTCCTGTGTGTGTCGAAAGGGAAGTTGAGAGCTTTGATCTGGAGCCATTGTTGGCTTTCCTGTGCCTGTGTACCATTTGCATAACTTGCCCCACCCATTTTGGAGTTGCTTAATTTAGCTAAGTGATGTTTGGGGGGATGTGAAGCTCATAAAATATCAGCGCCACTTAGGTAACATACATCATCCCTTGAAGCTGTTTTAACAAGCTTCAATCATGATTTCTCACCACAGGTCCAGCCCTGAAATTGACTTACATAATAACAATGTTAAATAAATGTATAGGCGTACATATTAAAGACTCCAAGGTTTGCATATGGATGTTCCGTTTCCTGAAAGTCTTAAAATATATATAAATACATTCAAACATATTAACATAATACATTATTTAATTTGTATATAATTGTTTATAAATACATATACATGTAAATATATTTGTAGAGTAAATAGCTTATATAACATAAATAATGAATAAACATAAATACATAAAATAGATTTAAACTGTATGTTATATTTAATACATGATATATTATTCATGTGTATGCTACTCTACTAATAAATTATGCATTATTCAAAACATACAGTGAATTTTTAAAGATAAGATAAAGATTAAATAAGCAATTTTTATTGTTTTAAAATTACATGTATTATCTATATTATCTGTAGGCCTGGCTAGCAATCAATCAAGACACAGACACTTATCATATTTTGAAATAATCTTAGTTAACCTGGGGCAGGGCAGATATCAATCCTCTAAACTCCCTCCCATAGTGGGGCAGGCATGGGATCCCTGTCCCAATCCCATGCTATCTGTTTCCAATAACTTCTATCAAGCTACTTCGCATCCATAATCCCAAATACTTGCTCATGTTCTTCATCTGGGGCAGATTCTATTCCACGTGCTTCTCCTCCAGCTAACCTATGGTGGCCTTCCTCTCTTCTCCTCAGGTCTATCTCCTTTCTCCTCGTGGCGGTCTCTCTTTTCTTCTTCCCAGGATTCCCCTCTCTCCTAGCCCCAGCTATCTCCAATGCCCTGCCCAGGTGGGATGGCTTTTTATTAAGCAAAAGGTGGGTCACACACACAGCAAGCAGTAATTAGCATCAAAATACATCAGACCATCCCCTAACAAATTTTATTAAAATTTTAGCTTGATTCTATTCATCAATGATAAATTAATACCTTTTTTTTCTCTCTCCGATATTTTGGGATTAAATACACTGGCTCTATATTTTAAATATGTCACTCAAAGCTAAAACAGAAACAGAAGGCTGTTAGGACTTTTTTTAAACAAAAAGAACTTAGTACTAACGAGTTATTTACAAGGAGCAGAGGAGCAAAGGGCCCCAACAGTGAGGGAGGTAGCAGAAGGCATGACAGCTGCAGACACCTAGCACACCTGGGCTAGAGGCAGAAAAGAGAAGAGGGACCTGGAAGGAGCAGAGGGGAGACACAACCTCCTGAAGGTCTGCTACGACAGGAAGGTGTGGGAGAAATAGCACAGCTTCTGCTGCCTGGTCCCACCAGCAGCCTAAGACTAGCCTTGTGCTGAAGTGTAGGTGCCACAGGCTGCAGGGCCACCTCTGTTGTATCTCAGAGCAGAGCAGGCACCAGGTGAGAACAGAAATGAAGCCGATCACCCAGAACCTTCCTGTACTTGCTAAATACCCTGTCTGATTTCTACTGCATCTCCAGTCTCCCAACAGGAATGCTCTTCTTTCTTTTGCTACACAGCCATCAAGAACCTTGTTCATTACCCTACAAAAACCCTACAGACCCACATGCAATGTGCTGTGTTCTGGGTCATAGAAACTATCTTTGCCTTTTGGAAATAACTCTATCCCTTCAGCCTTTCTGAGATTGGCTGGGTGTTCTCTGTGCTTTTGCATGAAATGCTTTGTTTCTGGGCAGATGCTAAGCACAAGCTCTATCACTGAATTACATTCCTCACCATTCACTTGAATGATATATTATTAAATACTGATTGAACATCTATACCTGAGTAGTGCTGAGCAAGGTTTGGGGACCTACCATACCCTATACCTTGTCTCTCTGCCACTGACTAGCTGTGTGAGTGCCTTAAATTCCTCATCTGTCTCCTGGGGTGATGATAATATGGACCTTATAGGTGTATCCTATATATGTGTATATGTGTGTGTGTTTAATATATGCGATAAATGCTATATACTGCATATTATATAATGTATATAGTTTATATTATGAGTTAAAAAAATAAAGTGTTTAAGAAAACTCCAGATAGTGATGGAAGAGCTAAGAAAAAAACTGTTCTGACTCATAGATGTTTGGAATAATGAGAGAACATTGACCTTTGATAAAGAGGGCCTGTACACTGATACCAATCTAATGACTTATGAATGACTGTCCAAGATTAATGTTATTACACTGCATCCTGTATTTTGAATTGTATGAAAAAAATGTAACTACAAAAAAAAATCCCCATTTCAAAATGTATAAAAACCTAGCTCACTTGTCTGCAAAATACACTCAGACTCAAACTTCCCCTGAGTTGGTCTGTTTGTCACTTCGCCTGTCTTCTGCTCACCAATGCTTCAAGAACTCCCAAGCCATGGACTGAGACGGTACATGGCAGTATATCACAGCAATCTTGGCAACAGAACTTTCTTTATGCATATTTGCTAAGGAATGTGAATACCAATTCACTCTTTTTTATGTGCTTTGCCAGCTCTTCATTTGTATTTCTATTTAGGAATCCTTACCTTGAGCTGCAGTCTGTAAATCTGTCATTTATGAGTGGATAGGAGTTCTTTGTAGTCTCAGTGCAAAGAACATAACAGATGACCAATAATGTCTCTGTTTAGTAATCACTTGCCATTATATCCCTCCTGTGTCACAAGGCATGAAACCAAATGAGGCAGACCACAGACTGCTGAGCAAAAAAATTGATCAGCCCGTCACATTTGACATCCCTGCAGGAAGCTGCAGTAAAGCATTTAATTTATCGAGTTCTTTATATACTTTGGATATTAGCCCTTTATTGGATGTAGGATTGGTGAAGATATTTTCCCAATCTGTAAACTGCCATTTTGTTCGGTTGGCAGCGTCCTTTGCCTTACAGAAGCGTTTCAGTTTCAGGAGGTCCCATTTATTAATTGTTGGTCTTAAAGCCTGAGCTGTTGGTGTTCTGTTCAAGAAGCTGTCTCCTGTGTCAATGTGTTCAAGGCTCTGCCCCACTTTTTCTTCTAATACATTTAATGTTTTTGGTTTCATGTTGATCCACTTGGATTTGAGTTTTGTGCATGGTGATAGATATGGATCTATTTGCGTTTTTCAATATGTAGACATCCAGTTAGACCAGGACCATTTGTTGAAGATGCTTTCTTTCTTCTCTCGTATGGTTTTGGCTTTTTTGTCAAAAATCAAGTGTATGTAGGTGTGTAAACTTATTTCTGGGTCTTCAATTCTATTCCATTTATCAACCAGTCTGTTTTTATTACTGTTGCGCTGAAGTACAGCTTGAAATCAGGGATGAAGATATCTCCAGAACTTCTTTTATTGTATCGGGTTGTTTTAGCTGCTCTCAGATTTTTGTTTTCCTGTATGATGTTTAGAATTGTTCTTTCAAGGTCTGTAAAATATTGTGTTGGTATTTTAATGGGGATTGCAATGAATCTGTAGATTGCTTTTGGTATGATGGTCATTTTTACTATGTTAATCCTACTGACCCATGAGCATGGGACATCTTTCCATCTTCTCATATCTTCTGCAATTTCTTTCAAGAGACTTTATGTTCTTGTCATACAGGTTAAAGTTACACCAAGATACTTTTTATTATTTGTGGCTATTGTGAAAGGTGTTGTTTCACTAATTCCTTCTCAGCCCATTTGTTGTTTGTATACAGGAGGGCTACTGATTTTTATTTTTAGTTAGTTTTGCATCAGGCACATTGCTGAAGAAGTTTATCATCTGTATGAGTTCTCAGGTAGAATCTTAGGGGTCACTTGTGTATATTATCATTTCTTCTGCAAATAGCGATACTTTGACTCATTTCTTTCCAATTTGTGTCTCCTTGATCTCCTTTTGTTGTCTTATTGCTCTGGCTAGGATTTCAAGTAGTATATTGAAGAGAAAAGGAGGAAGTGAGCAGCCTTATCTTGCCTTTGATTTCAGTAGAATTGCTTTAAGTTTCTCTCCATTTAATTTAATGTTGACAATAGGCTTGTTGCATATTGCCTTTATTATGTTTAAGTATGTGCCTCATATCCCTGATCTTTCCAAGACTTTTATCATGAATAGATGTGTTTGTCAAATGCTTTTCTGCATCTAATGAGATGAGCATGTGTTTTTTTTTTCTTTCAGTTTGTTTATATGGTGGATTATGTTGATGGATTTTCACATATTGAAATACCAACCAACCAAATAATACAATTTTAAAAATGGGGTTTGGAGCTAAGCAAAGAATTCTCAAAACAGGAATATCAAATAGCCAAAAATGCTAAACGTCCTTAGTCATCAGAAAAATGCAAATCAAAACAACTCTGAGACTTCATCTTATACCCATTAGAATGGCTAAGGACAAAAATACAAGTGACAGCACATGCTGGTGAGGATGTGGAGAAAGGGGAACATTCCTCCACTTTTAATGGCAGTGCAAACTTTTACAACCATTTTGGAAATCAATCTGGGGCTGTCTCAGTAACTTAGAATAACTCTACCTCAAGACCCAGCTATATCGCTCCTGCATATAAACCCAAAATATGCTCCACCATACAACAAGGCCATTTGCTCAACTATGTTCATAGCAGCTTTATTCATAATAGCCAGAAACTAGAAACAACCTAAATGTCCCTAAACCAAAGAATGGATAAAGAAACTGTGGTACATTTACACAATGAAATATTACTCAGCTATTAAAAACAAGAAAATAATGAAATTTGCTAATGGAGCTAGAGAAAATTATTCTGAGAGAGGTAACCCGGACCCAGAAAGACACACATGGTATGTACTCACTTATAAGCAGATATTAGCCGTATACTACAGGATAAACATACTACAATTCACAGACCCTAAGAAGATAAGTAACAAGAAGGACCCAAGGGAAGATGCTTAAATCTCACTCAGAGGTGGAAATAGAATATACAGCAGAAGTGGTTAAAGTAAGAGAGGGAGCATGGAGAGAAATAAGGGTGAATATCAGAGCTAGGGAGAGCAGAGGCAGGAGGACAGATGGCTTGCAGAGAGAAGAAAAACCTTGGGCAGGTCTTCTCTGTGACACTTTGAGACCTATTATGACAGGGTAGTCTCCTGAGGGGATATGAGGGTGACTCTAGATGAGACTCCTAGTAGCAGGGGAAATGGAGATGGAAGAGGCCACCCTCTACCTGGATAGGACTTCTGGTGGAAGGAGGGGAAAACCAACCCACCCACAGAAACGTTAGCCCAAAATTTACCCTGCCTACAAGATGTGCAGGGACAAAAATAAAGCAGAGATTGAGGAAATGTCTAACCAATTCCTGGCCCAACCTGAGACCCACCCCCATGGGAGAGAGCCAACCCCTGACACAATACTCTGCTATGCTTGCACATGGGAGCCTAGCATAGTTGTCCTCTGAGATGTCCCCCTCAGCAGCTGATGGAAACCGATGCAGAGACCCAGAGCCAAACATTGGACGGGGTGCAGGGAGTCTCGGGGAAGAGTGGGGGTAAGGATAGGAAGACTCAAAGAGTACAGGTGCTCCACCAGAAGACCAACAGAGCCGATTAACCAGGCCTTTTGCCACCAAGTGAAATAACAGAATGACCTCAGCACACAGAGACAGGACTTTCCTCTTATTGAGGACAGTTCACAACTGAATGGCTCTGTGTGGGCGCATACTCACATGGATTCTGGAGATTGACCCTGGCTCCACACGCTTGCACAACAAGAACTTTGCACATAAGTTCTCATGGCATCTCTTCTAGATACTCTTAAATGCTTTTTAAAAAATTATTCACTTTCTATCCCAGTCATAGCCGCCTGCCTCCTCTCCTCCCATTCCCACTCTCCCTCCCTGTTTCCCCTATCCCCCTCACCTACTCCTCAAAGAAGGGGAGCCCCTCTACCCACTAAACCCAGCATATCAAGTCCCATTAGGACTGAATGTGCCCTCTTCCTCTGTGGCCCACCAGGGGAAAGTGATTGAAAAGCAGGCAATAGCATCCATATCACTGTCAGTCTGCATTCCCCTTGCTAAGGGACCCATAAGGGGACCAGGATGCCCATCAGTTATATCTGTGCAGGGGACCTCGGTCCAGATCATGCATGGTCTTTGGTTGGTGTTTTCTGTTACTTTTTAAAAACAAAATTCCTAGTCCTCTGTTTCTTGCTTCCTTCTTGGGATGTCTTTTCAATGTCCAAGAAGCCAAACTGTTCTGGCTGTGTTATCGGTGTCTATGAATTCATCAGCAGGATGAAAATATGTTCAGAGCAATTCAGGCAACATCTAGAATCCCTTTGGAGTATCAATTACTGCAAGCTCACCTGTTTTAAAAGAGTTTTGAACACTAAGAAAGTGTTTCCCATTTTCTTATGCTTCCTTATTATTTTAGTTTTTGCTTATTTGTTTGACCCTAAGTTCAGAAATTTTAGCCCTAGGGCTTGAGAGGTGGCCAGCGATTAAGAGCCCACCCAAGACCACATCTATTCCCAGCACCTAGTCGGTTACAAATCCAATTCTAAGGGATGCCACACCCTCTTGCATTCTCTGTACAGGACACAGCAACATGGACATATGCAGTGCACCCACATGCATCAAATAACACAAATGTAAAGCAATGAAAGTTTAGCAGCTGCTTTGATTTACAAAAGCATGACAACTGAGGATTTTACTCACTTGGAGTGCTGACATTTAGAATTTAGTTAACCTAGGAATAACGGGCCATGGACCACTAGCACAAGAGAGGAATTTTGTGGAACTCAAGCTTTCTTTTCTGAAAGGATGAAACGCCCAATTCAGTTTGCTAGTGAGACTCCACCATTGCTCCCAGCCAGGCCTGTGTCTTGGTACTGTATGTCCGGGTATGGTGCTTTTCATGTTAAACAGCGTCTTCTATTTCAGAAATGACGACACATGACTTCTTGGGTTGGTTAATTGAAATACAATAGGCTTGGCCTTTCTATTGGAAATCCTGAGTGCATGAATGCGCTCAGCCTTTGTAGGGCTGTTCAGGAGAGGGACCAAGACCCTGTCAACAGGCCAGTCCACTTTATCACACAGTTATGACAGAGATATATAAAAGGCTGAATCCTCAACTCTCTAGTCAAAGTTTCAGGTAGTGCCAGGCTCACTTGATGTCTTGGCTTCAAACCTTGAGATTCCCCAAGCCACAATAATTTTTAAGATTGTAAATGTATACAGTATCTTTTTTGCTTTAAGCCTCTACATTTTAGAAAAAAAAATGCTACCGTGCTTCTATTTTAGCCACAACTGTTTGCTCTGTGTCAAGAATCTATATTTTTTTAAAAAATCATTCCAGTCGGAGAATAAATTTTCTCTCTCAACTTATTCTGCTCTGCTTGAGACAATATACTACCCCTCCTGCTCATGTGCTTTCGACTCAGAAGACTGTTACTGCTCTGATCTCCAGAATCATTAACAAAAGGATGTGATATATTATCTTCCCCAATCTAATCTCTACTAACTGCTTAATAACTAAGAATCCTGGGCTCAAGCTGTAAATGTACAAGTGATATCCCAGGACAGCAGCAATAGTTTCTCTGCACTTCACTTTCTTATCTAGAGAAGGCAGTGCTCTAAGTCCACGGCCGCTGGTACATCGTTGGTCTTTTCTGTGAGCGGGTTCACCATGACTCTTGGCTCCTCGGATTTTGCAATTTGCACTTCAAGTTGCAGGACTTCCTTACTGGAAATCATTTAGGCTCTCAATGGGTTTATTAAGGGAGCTAATTCAATGTACACACACACTATATATATGTGTGTGTGTGTGTGTGTATATACATATATACACTATCCATGAAAGTCATTGATCTAGGTGGCAGCATTCTAGTACCTTAATCAAATCCCTCAAATTATTAATACTTTAATAATGATAGGTTACTTTTAAGGACTGCATAAACCTCATAAAGCATGTCTGAGAGTACTAGATTTATTAACCGGACTATCCACCACCTCCCCCTTAATGTGGCCTTTGCATAGGTAAGTCCTTCTGCTCCAAACTCTCAACGTTATTTCTCTAGAACTTTAACTCCAGTTGCAATTAAACAATGAACCACAGTATTTGTTGAAGTTGTCTGCCCTCTAGGTGGGACTGTCTTCTGCTCGTCATTCTCTCCTGGTGTCTAGATTATAGAAGAAACTCAGCAAGTAACGCCAGAGTGGATGGATTTATTCTCCATTTTGTAAAATACGTGAATGAACAATTTGAGTCAGGTAGCTTAGACAGTAAGTCACTCATTACCTCTGCAAGAATCAATTAAGTGAGTTCCTGCGATGCTTGGTGCCTAAGCGTGGACTGCTGAGGCCCCGTGTCTCCCGAGGTCTGTGCTAAGAGCAGAGGCAGATGCGAATGGACGTGTTGAGAAGAGTACAGTAAATGATTGGGTGCAGTACACAGTCTCTACAACTTAAGGTTTTCTTTTAAATGCCAGTCGCTTTAGTTAAAGAAGCTTTCTATGTTTGTGATTTAGTTTTATTTTTCAGAACAATTTTTAAATTTAAATTTACTTTGATCATATTCTTCCTTCCCCCAGCCTTCCAGATTTTCTCCCCCACCCTACCACCCAACTTAAAGTTCTTTCTCAAAAAAAAAAAAAAAAAAAAGCAACATGATAAGAAACCCCACCAAAACCAAGAAAACAAAATAAAACACACCAAACAAGAATAAAAAAGCAAAACAAAATAAAAGCATTGTAGTCATATAAAAACACACAAAAAATCTTTAAAAATATGGGAATAAAGAATTTTATAGCTTGAAGAGGCCTTTGAAGTAGATAAGTTTTGATAAGGATTATGGAAAAATGAGTTGAACGCTTCCAAGGATGGAAGCATTATTGTAACATTAAATATAATAGATATTATATTATGGTATCTTGAAAATTAACTACATTAAATTTAAATTTCATTTTGCAAATATTAGAAAATGTGCAGAATGAGATTTGTCTTAATACCATATAATTCATTGTTTTCCTTTCCCAATTGCACAATCCTAATGAGTAAATTTATCTAAAGGAATAATATGTCTGCACGAAGATAAAATGATAGTTTATTCTTTTCTCCTTCAAAAGTCAGACCCTTTGTTTAGAACATTGTATTTACTCACTTATATTTTGTGATATTTCTCAAGTGTCAATTTTTCTGTTAAGTATAACTCAATTAAAATATATTTGCCTGTGGCCATGTCATCTTTAAATTTTCCTTAATTTGCATGCACTTCATAGCTCAATAAAAAATCTAAAACGTCTGACATAAAGTCTATACATAACAATACTTTTGATTGACAGGAAGGTTTATTATGCATTGATGTGACATCATATTTATGTATAACAATGACTTTTTGACTGACAACTAAGCAATGATAGAATTCCAGGTATCTTCTATACACTATTTTTTTAATAAGGCAAACTAAAATATCCAGATAATTGGCTGAATTTTTTAGTTTTCATGCCAATTGCTTAGCATGAGGTATGGAAAAATGTGATGAGGTAGTGTCTCGTTCTTTACTTATTTTTGGTGCCAAAAGATAATATTTTGTCTCAGTAAAACACCACATATTTTACTTCCTTTTTTCTTTTGGTAACTTTATGTGGTAAAACTTTGCAACTTTGACATTCAGTTATTTATTTTAAAAATAGACACAACTTACCACTGGTCTTCAGAATATACTTAAGATCCTGGTGACAAAAAAAAATCATAATGTCATTTTTCATTCTGGCCTCATGATAAAGTTCATTCAGAAGCCACACCCACGTACACCAGTGTACTCCCACGTCCACCTCTTAACAGATACTTTCAGAGTACTTGTCGCATTGTTGGTTTTCACTCAGCAATCATAAGCCAAGGTCTGAGCACAAGAAGTTCTTAGGGAGAGCCACCAAGTAACTCATCATTAAGAGCTAAATAATTCAGAGGACTAAGAATCCAGAAAAAGGTAATAGCAGTGTGGTCCCTGCTGAGAACTGCAGGCTTATTTTGAAAGATGCTTTACCAGCCGGATGAGCTCAAGTGAACAGTTTCATAGCGTTACTACTGTATGACAGTACAGGGCAGGTTGGGCAGAGGTAGTGAGATCCATGCTGAGCCTGGAAACTGGATGTTAAGGCCAGCACCAAGGAGGGCATGACTGGCTAGCTGACTGAGGATGCTCACGGCAGAGAGAAAGCTTTTGTGGATTAGAGATGTGTGTTATGCCACCATCACAGAAACAAGCAAAAACTCCGCTCTTTACAAAGGCAGCATTTAATTTGATGCACTAAAAATAAATAGACTAGAATAGTGGTGTTACAATAATAGACTAGTTATTCGTTTATTCAAATAAATATGCAACTTTTAAGAAGAGAAAATATCTAGCTCTCCAAGTGTCCTCGTGGGCTGCCTATCGCCTCTGTAGAGACGAGAGGCCCTGATGGGCTGTGGTGTTGGGGTCCCACCTCTGGGTGAGAGCACTGGCCTAAGGGAGACTGGCAAGTAAGGAACCCAGTGTTATTAACTTTTACTCCCTACATGATACATAGTTTCAAGCCGGGAACATTTTTTTCCTGTTATCAGTCCAGTCCACCAAAGAAGACACATAATAATAATGAAGTGAGACATTTCTTCTGATTTGGGCCTTGAGGAACAAGCAGGAAAGTCCCAACACTGTGTGTCCAAGGGAGAAAAAGATGACACAAAGCAATACAAGACTTCTTTTTAAAAGCATGGTGGGGTGCACACCTTTAATCCCAGCACTTGGGAGGCAGAGGCAGGCAGATTGCTGTGAGTTCAAGGCCAACCTGGTCTACAAAGTGAGTCCAGAATAGCAAAGGCTACACAGAGAAACCTTTTCTCAAAAAAAAAATAAAAATAAAAATAAAACTGACCTGGTAGCACTTAGAGAAGGACAGCAGGCTACCAAGAAGAGACTTGATACCCTATGAGCATATACAGGGGGAGGAAGTCCCCCTCAGGCACAGTCATAGGGGAGGGGAATAAGGGGAAAATGGGAGGATACAAGGGATGGGATAACAAGTGAGATGTAATATGAATAAATTAATAAAATAAAATAAAAAAGCATCAGCACAATGACAAAAAGAGAGAGAGAGAGAAAAAAAACAAAACAAAACAAAAACAAAACAAAAGAGACCCAACCAAACAAAGACTGTGTGTGTGTGTGTGTGTGTGTGTGTGTGTGTGTGTGTGTTTTCATGTAACTATGCAAGCTTCAAAAGGAGAAAAGCAACTAATATTCGCCTTTAAAACCGTAAGGGTGCAGTAATATCACACACACTGGGAGTAGCCAACAGCTCTCTAGTTTAGACCAAGACCTACCGAACAAGATCGAGATCATGCCTGGCCCTGGTAACCCTATCTGACTAAAAAGGAAGTCCTCCATCTTGGAGGAGAGCTCACAACTGCCGTTTACTATCTCACTGTAACGCCCAACTCCAGGGGCCTCATATTCACAGAGTAGTGTAGTTCTTCCTCATCAAGGGGACTTCGCTTTGTAACAAACAAAGCCTATAATTTAAGAGTTTTAGGTAGGCGCTGGAGAGATGGATCCATGCTTAAGAGCCCTGGCTGTTCTTCCAAAGGATCCAGGTTCAATTCCCAGCATCCACATGACAACTCACAGCTGTCTATAAGACAGTTCCAGGGCTTATACCCTCACCCTCTGACACCCTCACACAGACATACATGCAAGCAAAGCATCAATCCATATAAAATAAAAATAAAATGTTGCAAAAGTAAATAAATAATTTTGGGGGGAGCTTTGAGACAGGGTTTCTCTGTGTGGTCTTGGTTGTCCTGCACTCACTTTGTAGACTAGGCTGGCCTCGAACTCACACAGATTCCCCCTGCCTCTGCCTGTCTGGGTGCTGGGATTAAAGGCGTGTACCACCGTGCCCGACAAAATAAATAATTTCTTCAAAAGAAAAAATAATGTCAATATTTTAGGTTGACAACAAAACCGAAGGAGAGTGTGGGTTTCCCATGTGCCTTTACACCTCGGCTGTTACCTCTGTAAGTAGAACTTGCGCCAAGTCAGTGACTCTCCACCCATGCATTGTTACTGTCCCGAGTACGTGCTTTATACAGGATGCACTCTCAGTGTTTTCTCTCTGTGGATGTGGACAAACTTAAAATGGCGTGTAGCACTGTTACACTATGGACAGATTCCTTTCACTGCACACAAAATCTTGTGAGCCTTTTTCTTGTCTTTTTCATTTTGCCTTTTTCGGAATATTGTTTTAGTAGAAATAATATAGCCAATGAGCTGGCAGACAGTCAGTCTTCTTTTACTAAGCTGGACTTCTGTCTCAGTTACTTTTCAATTGCTGTAACAAAACACCACAAGCAAGACAAAGTTATAAAAGAAAGTAGATAATTCACAGGCTTGGAGGACAAAAGGGTCCCAGGAAGGGGAGAGACGGGTACTAGGAAAGAAGAAGTAAGTGGGGACTGCCATGAGCTAGAGTACAGAACCACTTGGCCGCAAGGAACTGACCCTGAGGGTCTGCGTGGAGAGAGGTGGCCTACACGGAAAGGAAAGCAGGTGCAAGTATTTATGGGGACTTGGACAGGAAGCAGCCCAGACAGGAATGATTAAGACAAACAGTATGGCATGTGGGGCTGAGAGGTAACAGATTAGATCCAGGGGCGGGGAGGGGGAGGTAATATCTGCCCAGACCCAGGTGAAATCAGGCTTATTAAAAGTCTATCAAGTGTCTGTGCCTTTTATTGTTTGATAGGGGTTAATTAAGACCTCCGTAATAATTATATTCCTTTTTTATTTTCTACAACACTGCGAGACTACTTTACTATTATCTCTTTTTGGGGAGGGGCGTGCAGGGACAAGGATGGCCAAACTTCAGTATTTGGATGCATGTTTCACTGTAGCCTTAGTGCCCCTGTGTAGGCTGCTGAATTCTGGGGCAGCAGTATGGCACTAATGGATTCTACAGTACCTCGCCGGGGCTGAAGGACGGCAACCTACAAAGGGGATCACTTCAGGATGGACAGTCAGGAAAGTGCAAGAGCCGTGAGTGTGCTTATGGCTATCTAGAAAGGCTCGCCCGACAGGGGCCAGGCAGCATCTGGCAACTTTAAAGACTATGATGTTACCAGGGTGGTGGTGCATGGCCTTGGGGGTGCAAGGCCTTGGGAGACTTAAGGTGAGAGCATGGTGAGTTTGAGGCCAGACTAAGCTACACAAAGACCGTGACTCAAGGAAAACGTACATAGACACACGCAGACACACACACACACACACACACACACACACACACACACACACCAGATGCTGTAAAGTCTTTCGAGAAGTATATTTGGAACATGATCCAGAAGAGAAGCTACTAGGCGAAGGGATGGGACTTAGGAGGTTGTGGTTGGAAGCTATTGGAAGTTTATGTACATGACATCAGCTGACACGAGGCTGGGGGCAGTGCCAAGAGTGCCCAGAAACACGGGCATTGGGAGTGCTCCAAAGCCTTTACTATCTAAACGCCATCTGAACATCATTTCCCAATTGCTACACAACCGGCAAGTTCCCTTACTGTTATTAGAAGGGTAAAAGCGCAGAAAGGGAGAGAGCCAGGCATACCAACCTCACATTCAGCAGGTGAGTACTTCAGAGAAAATCAGAGCTCATTGATTGGGGGAAATGAGAAAATGGTGCTATTACATTTGTTTTCAAATTTGTTTCATTTCTCCACATTAACCTTTTCACAACCTCTAGAATATTTTTTCACCACTTACCAACATTTCTTTCTAATATGCAAACCCAACGCAAGACTACACAGCATTCTCTCCCCTCCCTTTTTTTGCTGCAAGTTCCCCTAAGTACACCTTAAATGCCCTCATTTTGCAGGCTTCTAATCCTTGTTTCAATTCACTATGAAATTTTTTAGTTTCTGTGTCTTCTAATGAAATAAATTGGATATTTCTTGTGCACACAAGCCCTCATATAACTACGCATACATAGATCCAACAACGCCCATATGTGGAAATTAAATTTTTCAACAAAGAAGCCGGGCACGGTGGCACAGGTCTGTAATTCCACCATTCAGGGAGGCAGAGGCAGGTGAATCTCTGAATATTTTTAAAAAACATTTATTTATTTATTTATTAGGTATATAGTGCTCTACCTGCATGTACAACTGCAGTCCAGAAGGGGGCATCAGATCACATTATAGATGATCGTGAGCCACTCTGTGGTTGCTGGGAATTGAACTCAGGACCTCTGGAAGAGTAGACAGTGCTCTTGACCACTGAGCCATCTCTCCAGCCCAAATTTCTAAGAATTTGAGGCCAGCCTGGTTTACAAAGGAAGTCCAGGACATCCAAGGCTACAGAGAAATCCTGTCTCAAAGAACAAAAAACAAAAACAAATTCAACAAGGAAAATTAGAATCACATATAACTTAAAGATTTTTACTTTTGCTTTGTTTTATTTTATTTTATGTGTATGCATGTGCACCTAGAAGGGAATGTGCTCACAGAGGTCAGGAGAAAACATCAGATTGCCTGGAATAGGAGCTACAGGTCATCATCACGCAAGGTGTTAAAAGCCAGAGCTAGATTCTCTGAAAGGACACAAAGTGCTCTTGACTACTGAGCATCTTTCTAGCTCCAAAAATAACATATAATTTAAACTTGAAGATATTTCTGTAAAATTTTTAAATAGATAAAAATTATCCTGACTTGAAAGAAATAGAGAAAATGGCTCAAATAATGGGAAAAGTTTATAGCTCCGTAGAGGCTAACAATCTAATGGTAGTGATTTTAATAATTTAAATGAATACATAATTGCTAAGCAACAAGGACACTCCACCACTTACCAAACTAAACCAAAAAAAAAAAAAAAAAAAAAACCTCAGTAGTAATCTACATAGAGAAACGTTTCCTCTTCTATTGTGGTAAATTAATTTTGTTGCTGAAATGTCATTATGTTGTCATATTTCCACTTTTGTCACTTATTCAAACATATCCATTTTTCCTTCATAATGTCTCATTGCTAGGATAATTGAACTTTTCAGTTTTTATCTCAAGCTTATATTACTTAAAAACCTCTGTGTGCATTATTACAGGGAAAAGGGCACAGACGGAGCGAGGTCTTATTTAGCGTGTGTGGTTTCTGATTGCATTGAAGCTCACAATTGATTGTAGCTTCCTAACCTCTCTTTTCCTACTCATTACTCTCTCCATTTTACCAGCATATACAGCTATTAGAATATCTTTATTTAGGAGGCACAAAAGGAAAACACCAAGGAGGATTTGAGAGATAATATATTTTTGTTTTGATGTTTCAATTTAATTGTGGTTAGAAAATGCTGAACTGTCTGAGGTATACTAAATATTCATTAGGCACTTTGGTTTTTACTAAGTTCTAAATGAAAATGACCCAGCGAAATCAAATTGAAATTTCATAGGGTACTTTTCAAGTATGGTTCTAAAACATACATTAAACAAAACGCATTCATTTGAATGCAAGCCTGTGTCTTTCTTTAGAATCTGCACACACCCTTGGGTCTATTACGCTTTCAGTTCAATGCCTCCAGAATGTGTGTGGTGTGGATCAAATAAATAGTTCAACAGCTTTCATAAGCAAACAGTGTTATGGTCTGGTATAGCTACAAACCTTTAGTGCTGTTCCTTTATGCTTCCCCACTTACAAAGGTTAATGCAAATTTCACTGGAATTCAGGCAATATATTCTGCATTATTTTCTGCATATACAAACCTGTGCAGAAAGAGCCCATCAGAATCTATCCATGTGAAGCCAACAGCCCTTTATGGACTTGTAGAAGCATAGCAAACTGCTCTCACATTTCCCAGTCAGCCCAGGAAGAGAACGCATAACAGGAAGGACTTCAGATATGATATAGTCTAATCTACCCATTAAAAGGAAAGGTGAAAATTGGCTCACATTCAAAATAATTCCTGCCATTTCTAAATGCGTTTCATCTGTGGTAACATTCCTTGTCAGGCTGCCTGACTGTCATTAATGTAAGCACCGTAGCTGTCTTACATGTATAGATCTCATGATCTGTCATATTCTTTTACACTCAGACTGTCTGCATATGTAAAACACATCAGCTATACAGAACACATACCTAAGTCCTACTTTTAACTCCAGTATGGACATCTCTGCCCTAGAAATTTTCATCTATATAGGTGATAGAGTTATTTTGCTTTCCTTGTTCTTGTTATTTATTATGTATCTCTTTTAAAACAAAAATTCTAGTTTCTTTTTTACCTGTTTTGATTTACCAGAAGGTTTTTAATAGACACTTTATCTTAGAGCACTCTAGAGAGAATGCCCCCAAGTGACATCTCCAGTGCCAGGAAGAAATCACATCTTGTTGAGTCATGGGCTAAAGGATTTCCATGGAATATCCCTCCTCCACAACAACACACACTGTTGCCAGGGCTGTGGCTCACTCTTCACAACCTGATGGCAAGGCCCCATTGCTTGAGACTACACTTACTTATGCAACTGAACACAGACATGTAATGCCCATACCTAACTAGAAGCTTCACTCCCACTTTGCACCATTCATAGTGCGGGAAGGTCCTCTGCGTGCATGATACCAGAGGAGAAAGCTAAGTATCCAAACTGCTCATCAACAATAATGAACCATATTAATAAATGTTAATAGGCACTGGCTGAGAGATAGGTGGAAACTCTGAACTGTATGTACAGTGTTTTAAAACTGTTTCTTGTATAATACTTTGGATCATGTTGTTTTCTTTCCTCAACTCTTCATGCTCCTCTCCACCTTCCAACCCACCCAACTTTATGTTTTTTCTCTCTTTCAAAACACACACACACACACACACACAACACACACAAAACACACACACACAAAACCACACACACACGCACACGCACACACACACACACAAAATCAAATCAGACAAACAAAAACCTGATAAGACAAGAAAACAAAAGCCAAGAAAAAAGAAAAACTCCACAAAAAAATGCCTTATGGGGATCGTTTTGTCTTAGCCCCTCTGCCTAGGTGTGAGGCTGTGAGGCTTGCCCTGGAGTGTGGTTGATGTACCCAATGACGCTCCATGGTTAAAAAAAAAAAATGGCTCAGAGGTTAAGAGCACTGGCTCCTTTTCCAAAAGTCTTGAGTTCAATTCCCAGCAACCACATGGTTCCTCACAACCATCTATAGTGACATCTGGCCCCCTCTTCTGGCACGTAGACATACATTCAGGCAGAATACTGTATACATAATAAATTTTTTTTTTTTTAAAGAAAGAAAGAAAAAGGAAAGACTGGTTTTCCTTTTGCCAGCAGTTAACAGTTACAAACAGCTCCTTTTTGGTTAGGATGGAGCTCACAGGTCCACGTCTCAGTGGCGAGATTCCCTGCCACAGTACTTGCACAGGTTTAAGCCAGGGACTCCTACCACTGATCCTGAAAATACTGCTACAGCCATCTGTCACCTCTGACTCTTTCAATCTTTTCATCTCCTCTTCTTCATGGATTCCTGAGCCTTGAGGGGAGAAGTTTGAGAAAGATATCCTGTTTTAGACTGTGTGCTCCAAATTACCGCACTTTCTGTAACTATCTAGCTGCGGGTCTCTGTGTGAGTTTCCATCTGCTACAAGAAGCGTCTCTGGTGAGGGTTAGGCAGTGGACTGATCTCTGGACACACCCGTACGCCATTTTATTGCTACATTGCTTTACTATAATGAGACCAGTAGGTCTTTCCCTAGGCCTGTGACCTGCCTAGCCTCCGGTTCTTGTCCACTGCAGCAGTGTCAGGTGTGGCTTCCACCTCATGGAATAGACCTAATATATAAATCTATAAACGTGGTTAATTACTCCCAAAACATCTGTACCACTTTTTCAGCAGTATACCTCACAGGCTAGTCATGTTGGAAGTTTCAGGGTTGTACTGGGTGATACTGATGGTACCCTACCCGTTCTCCCTGTCTTATCAGACTTTCATTTGTTTGATTTGTGTTGTGTGTGTGTGTGTGTGTGTGTGTGTGTGTGTGTGTGTGTGTGTGTTGAAAGAGAGAAAGAACATAAAGTTGGGTGGGTAAGAAAGCCATGAGAAATGTGAAGAGCTGAGGGAGGAAAATAACATGATACAAAATATACAAAAATAGTTTTAAAACACTGTAAATATAGTTCAGAGCTCTCATATATCTCTCAGCCCGTGTCTACTAACATTTATTCATATGGGTCATTATTGTTGATGAGCAATTTGGATACATGGTGGTTAATTAAACTGCAAGCTGCTCACCTCCTGAGTCTTTACCCATTTCTCTTTTCTTTCGGGGTCCCATCCAGGGTGACATATTAAGTCTACTTTGGTCGTATCCTCAAATTGCTCTTGGCTGTCACGACTCCTCAGACTTCTGTTGTTCGACCTGCGCATGCTGAATAATTGAGTCAAATGTACTATAGAATGCTCTTCAGTTGGGATTTATCTATCTTACTCATAATTTGACTTAGGTCATGTATTTTGGAAGGAAGATATAGAAGTTAAGTGACTTTCTGACCACTTCAGACCAAGGCACACTCTGTCGATCTGACTGTTGCTTGATAGATATCCTTAGTCACATGATATCAGTAACATCTGTCAAGTTTTTCTCTTAGAACATTGCTCTTCCCGGGCTCCCCTTTCACACTGGAATCTTGAGAGAACCCCAAAGCACGCGGTCCATAGTGAAGCAATGGAAATCTGCCCACATTACTCAGATACTAATTCAAGCATTTGTTGGCATTTCTAAGTTTTATGGATGTTTTTGCTCTGAATTATGAACCAATCCTATTTTATTTTGTTGCTCTAATTGTTCAAGGCTTCTTTAAAAAAAACCATCAGTTAATGTGTTCGATTTGCAAATCAAACCTGAAAAACAGTATTGAATCTCATACGTCATGAACATAGAATATCTCGGAATGTATTTGTACCTCCTTTAACACACCGGTCTTGTAGCCTTTTGAACATAGAGACTTGATGTAATTTGTCAGATTTATAATCAACTATTTTTCTTCTCCTCCTCTCCCTCTTCTCTTTCTTTTTTATTTCAAATTCCAGGTTTTTTTTTTTTTTTTTTTTGCAGATTAGAGAGTACTCAATTTTGCCTATTACCTCTGTCCCATGCTCGCTGGCTTCTACTTCATTTAATGCTGCCTCACTGGATGTTGGGATATTTTTGTCACTGACCTGTTGATATTATAGAGTTCAGTAATTAATTTTTTTTAATGTTCACACCAGCCTTTCACACTTAGAATAAACACCACTGGAAGATGACATTTAATTCTTGCACTCATTACTTAAAATAGCAAATATTTGTTGAAGTTTTTACGTCCATGTTAAAAAAAAATACTGACATTCAATTTTCTTTCTAGAAAGGAAAGTCTTCGGCACTAGGTTAGTTCTGGCTGTACACAATGAGTTTAGGAACATTCTCTTTCTGCTCTGTAAGAGTTTTTGGCGAGCTTGTAAGCTACCAGCCTTAAATGGTTGAGTCATATCACTGGAGCCGTGAAACCGTCTTGACAGGATGAGTTTCTTCCTGTCTTTTCTCTTCTTCTTCTTCTTTCTTCCTTCCTTCCTTATTTCTAATAAGTTATGAATAGTTAATTCACTTTTTTAAAAAATAAAAAGCTGTCAGATAATCTTGGCAGTTTGTGTCTTACATTGAGCAAACACAGTTCATTTAAGTTATCAGGTCTGTGCACAGGGTGGCCTGTACTTTCCTGTCACTGTCATCATAGAACCATCCAGTCAGCAGAAATGACTATTGGGGCTTGGGGGGGGGGGGGCAGACAGAGGGGAGGGCTGGTATTTATAGTTTACATCATGTCCCTCTTTGCTCAGTCTGAATTGGGAAGTTTCCATATTAATCTTTTCAAAGAACTAGCCTTTTATTTCATTACTATTTTCTATTATTTTATTTCTTGAATCTCATTGATTTCTGCTCTAATTTTTCCCCTTTCACATGCTATCTGCATATTCTTCCCTAAGGTAGCCTATCATTGGCCTTAAAAAAACTAGCATTAACATTTTGTATTTTACTTGTATCACTTGGTACATTTATATAAATATAGTTATTTCTATCATCTTATTTTGTCCTTCCTATATGTCTCGATAATTCCTTTCTACACTATTTTGGACATTATTTTTTTGGATTTTTTCCCCTCATTTTGCTTCTTCCTTTCCAGTTTGAATTTCCATTTTCTGTTGCTTAATTTAGGAAGTTAAATTTACACAAGTGTGAATCACATATGTAAAACGGAATAGTCTGAAATTAATCAATATTTCTGTCTTTCTCTTAAATAATTCGACAACTTAACACTTAACCTTCCTCACATTAAAACTATTGTTTGGAGGATTTGTCACTCTGTTTTGTTTTTATTATACACTTGACATCTCACCTTTCGTAGTTGATGGTGATATATATTTATTTACTCACATACTTATCATTTTCACTTTTTTTTTCTTTCTCTGAAGTTAATTTGTTGGTGGGGGGGGGGGTTCTGTGAGCATGAACATACATGTTTTAAACTTTTATTAATCATCCTGTTCTGCTGGCAAAAATCTACCAGATTTTATGTTCTAGAAAAATTTTTCACTTCATTTCTTTCTTGAAGGACATTCTGCTATCTTGGAGTGTTGGCTGGCAGCTGTCTTGTTCCATTCCATTTAAAATATCCTGGTATTTTCTGACTTCCGTTTTTTTCTTCTGAGGAGTCTGCTCTCAGTCTAACTCAGGGGCCAGCAAACCTGCCACATGTGGAGCACTTCTTGTTTTGGAAATGAAGTCCTATTGGAACTCAGGCAAGCTAAATAACCTACGGATTTTCTACAGGTGCTCTCACTGCAGTCTTAGAGTTGAGTATCTCATTGCTCTCTGAACATAACCTTTAACTCTCTGAATCATTCCAGAAAAGTTCACTGATTCCTGATCTATCACACCTAAGGAAACAACCACCTTTTAAGATGCCACCTCTGTGATTCTGATCTGCCCAATGTCACTGTGACTTTCCTAAGTGTCCTTTTGCTTGGCACATGCACCTTTGCAGCTTATTGAAGATATAATCGTTGTGTATAGCTGGGTATGGATTTCTTAGCTACATTAAACGTGTCTGATAATCTGTAGTTGTTAATTGACATATCTGCATCATTACAGTCTATGCCTTTCTTTATCTAATGTGGAATAGTAGCTGCCAGGATTCCTTGACATCTCCAAAGTCACATTCTCCAAAGAGTATCTGTGTTTGCTTCTTTCAAGTCTTTGGAAACCTGGCTGGTCTAGGACCATTTGAAACAACAGAATTATGTACTACATAATGATACACGATGTAGCCAATGCAAACTGACCTGTAAGAGCCCTAAGGAGCAGCATTTCTTCAGCAACTTCAACAGCAAAAGCAATAGTTTCCTCTATTCAACAACGACATTTGTGGAATGTGGGTTTCCGCGTGGTGTGGGTGGTGTGGGATGGGGTGTGAGGTGCAGTGGGTGGTGTGAATGCAGTGTGGGGTGCAGTGGGTGGTGTGGGATGGGGTGTGGGGAGCAGTGGGTGGTGTGAATGCAGTGTGGGGTGCAGTGGGTGGTGTGAATGCAGTGCGAGGTGCAGTGGGTGGTGTGAATGCAGTGCGGGGTGCAATGGGTGGTGTGGGATGGGGTGTGGGTGCAGTGGGTGGTGTGAATGCAGTGTGGGGTGCAGTGGGTGGCGTGGGATGAGGTTTGGGGTGCAGTGGGTGGTGTGGGATGTGGTGTGGGGTGCAGTGGGTGGTGTGAATGCAGTGTGGGGTGCAGTGGGTGGTGTGGGATGTGGTGTGGGGTGCAGTGGGTGGTGTGAATGCAGTGTGGGGTGCAGTGGGTGGTGTGGGATGTGGTGTGGGGTGCAGTGGGTGGTGTGAATGCAGTGTGGGGTGCAGTGGGTGGTGTGGGATGAGGTTTGGGGTGCAGACAAGGAGAATCCTGCTTTGTTTCCAGCTCCCCTTTGCTCTCCACACAGGAGTACTTCTAGGACCTGATGTTGCTTACTTTTTGAAGTCATCTCCTTTTAAAATGATATTAAAAAGTCCCAGCATCCTCAGCTGCAGCAGCAGGAAGGTGTGCTAGGATACTGCTCAGCATTACTGAAGGGACAGGAACTGAACTCCTTATTTCCCCTGAACTCACTGAGGTCACCAGAAAGCAAGCAGTGAGACCGAGGTCACAGTGCGAAGACTCTACAGAATAAAAACTGGCCACCTTCTTTCACTTGAACAATAATTCTAACAAAAAAAAAATCCTTTAAATTAAAACATCAGAAATTTTATTTTTAAAAAATTAGAATTTCAAATATAACACATGATATAAATGTGACTACATATCAATATTTAGTAGCATGGATTTCTTATTAAATAGAATGCCAAATAAGGTATATTTTAAGCACAGAAGACTGTCATTTGATTAAAGATTTTAATCAGATTCGAGGTCATTTCCACCTAAAATCAGTATGTTTCAGACAAATGTCTTTTTTTTTTTTCACTTGAAATGTTCTCAGCTGCCCTACTTCCTAAGCACCAGGGACTCCCGAGCTACAATCCTGCTACTGAGACACAAAACCTGAGTGTTATCTTTGCTTTCAAATCTTTCTTCTTCCACATATACTCATTTACCTGCTAAGGCTCTTCCTCTGCCTGTCGATCCTTTGTTAGGGCCAGCTACCTCCTGATTAGAATACTGTCAGCTTTACACTGGTTTTCTAGTTCCTGGTATCTATTTTTTTTTCAGCTCTTCATAAAGTGCACATATAAACTGCACACACACTATATGCAGTTGCTCTGTGCGTCTTCTATGGACATCTCTTTATGCAAAAACTTAAAGGAAGTTTTCATAATGGTGTTTTTCTGAAATAAGAATGTTCTAAACTTGAGAGGCAGAGGAAAACAGAAGTTTCAGCTTTATATGTGATCCTTTTTAATTTTCAGTTAGTACGAGATATAGGCATATACCACCACTTAGAGAAGACAAATCAAATGTCCAAGTTCTGTGCTTAGTGCAGACTCCATCCCTCTATCATGCAGAGCTTTGCTGTACCTGTCCACTATCCTCACCCACTGAGGTCGTTCTTAGTTCTCTTTTTAATATTTAAATTGAATCTCAAAGACAGATCAGTTAAAAACTTTGTTACCAAGCCAAGTCATTCCTTATCTTCTTAAATTGTTTCCATTCTTTTGGAAACAATGTAGCTCTATGTAACCCATGCTGGCCTGTAATTCTTTTTCTTTTTCTTTTTTTTTTAAGTTTTAACTTTGTTTATTTAATTGTTCACTTTATAGCCCAATCATAGTCCTTATGGCCTGTAATTCTTTATGCAACTCCTGCTGATGATAAATTCTCAATCCTCCTGCCTCAGATGTCTATGTGGCTTCCCCCCTTTTCTTTGTATCAGCTATTCTCTAATGTAAGACAGAAACAAGGTCAAGCAAGGTACAGCCTCAGCTCTTGTGGCAAGCTCCAGGTATTAGGCCTGCTTTCTTACCTGTCTCTCTTCCTCCCTGTCAGAAGCAGTCCCCCGTGTTCTTCCGGCCTGCGTCCTGCTCTTCGCACGGGGCCAACATGTGGCACATTGTGCCCTTTATGCTGTCTCATCGTAGTCTTGGGGTTGATAGTCCTTGTTGCTGATCATACAGTCTTCCAAACCTGAGCACTGGCTGTGCCGGCGATGACCTCCATCTGACTTTGTCTGCTTTCAAACAGCTGGAGCAAGGACCAGTCCAGAACGATGCGCAACGGAGAGCAAAAGTAGAAAACACCTACATCAGGGTAATGGAGTTACTACATAGAAAAATCATATAGACACTATGGATGCATACATGTTATACATAAACATGTCTCTGTCTGTCTCTGCTTCTCTTCTCTCCTTCCTCTCCCTTTGTAAAGTTAAGGTTTTTGAGATAAGGAAGTAATCTGTTAGATACAAGAAGTCCCAATGGAGTCCCTTGAGCCCTGGAGACAGGGACCTCCACTGGCTGTGGACAAAGTGAGATGACTGAGGGATGGATGAGAGGGGCTGTGAGGTGGGGAAAAGGGAGTGCATATCTGTTTACCGGCCAAGCTGTATGACTCGCTTTCTCATCTCAATGCCCTTAAGCTTAATCTCATTCTCGAAATTCCTTTTGCGGCGTAAGGGAACATAGACACAAGCTCTGACAATTAAGGCACTGACACTCTGAGGATCCATGTTGTACAGATGACCTTCCCCTTGGGTTATGCTGATTCAAGTTAGCGTTCTTAACCTTAACTATGGAAGCAAAGCTATCCACAGTCAGTGGAAACTGCCCTTTCGGTATTGAACTGTGAGCTTTTCTTCAATATGTTATGTTGTATGTGAATATGTGTGTATGTGTGTATGTGTGTGTATGTATGTAAGTATATGTCTGTGTGTATATATGTATATGTGTATGTATTTATGTACATTTACATGTGTGTATATACATATGTGTGTATGCATGCTTGTATGCATGTGTGTTTATGTATGCATGTTTATATGTATGTGTGTATGTATATATGTATATGTGTATGTATTTATGTATGTATACATGTGTGTATATACATGTGTGTGTATGCATGCTTGTATGCATGTGTTTATGTATGCATTTGTGTATGTGTGTATGTATACAAGTATGTGTGTATGCATGTATGTTTGTAAGTATATGTGTGTATATTCATGTATGTGTATGCATGTATGTATGTGTGATATGTTGCTCTCCATTGATACCAGGCTGCCACCCCAAGCAAGCTGAAAAGCCATGAAGGAAAGTTCCATGACGATGGGTAGGTTCACTGTATCACTCGCATTCTTGACTTAGGGCATTTCCCTAAGGGATGAGTTTGTAGATACCTAGAGCAATTACATTCGAGAAGTGTTTGTATCCTGTTTAGCAGGGATGTTACCTAATTACTGGTGCTCGGATTTCTCCAAGCGTGCTGAACAAACCGTATTGAAATGTGACTAAGTAAAGATGGGTAAGAAGTTCAAACACTAATCTTCACACAAATCTGCATATCTGTTCTGCAGATCCCTCTGAACGTGAGATAAGAAAATGATTTTATGGGGTAAATTCTGTGCCAGAGTAGGAAAATTGGGAGTGGTGTTAAACAATGTCATTCCCTTGAGATGCTCTTCTTTCCAATTGTGCCTAAAGACTAAGAAAATGTACCACACTCAGAGCTCTAATTTTCAAAGTCTCACTCCTTCTCGGCTCCTCTGCCTGAAGCAGGAATTGTATAAGAACTTGCAGAGGCAGAGCACCACCAAGGCCAGAGAGCCAGGCACAGCCTTCAGAGAAGCAAACCATTAGAAAAGTGGTCATACTGGGAACATAACTTATTATAATTTATAGGTTATATATCATGCAACATATTAAAATTCAGCATAGACACACATTTTTAAAGATGTTTGCTACAGAGGCTTGACATTGTACTGCTGTGGAGGCTGGTGCCTTTTGTGACCGGTCCACGTGGGGACAAAGGGAGCTTTTCCCTCTGCCCTCAGAAGTTTTGCTGAAATAAACTGACAATAGGCAGATGAACAGAAGTGGGTATAACAAATACATTTGATCATAGTTTTTAGAAACATCAGAGCCTTCGTGCTGAAGACCCAAAGACCCAGAGTGAACTATTCACCATTATGCTGGGATTTTATAAATCAGGGACAACCAGGTGGAAAAGGAATTTGACAAAAGGGGCCTGAGAGAATGGACATGACTGACTGAGGAGAGACAGCGAGGCCGTCTGTTTAGATTCAGCTTGACCCTCAGCTGTAGAGCTTCTTTCTCGCCACAATGGGGCAGGACCCCGCTGGAAACAAGGTCGCCATTTTTCTATGGCCAGCTGTTACCAAGAAAGCCATCAAAAGTTAGAGTCATATTTTTAGGTTCATGGGATGGCTTTGGAGAAAAGGTATTCCTGTGTCTCTGATCTCCCATGGGCAAGAGGAAATTCTGGTTTCTGTAGGTTGTCTTGGGAGAGAATGTGGTGTGGGCATGGGGGCCGGGAAAGGTCAGAAAGTAACTTTGCTTCTGAGGCCTTCATTGTATGCTGAGCCTCAACTTCCTGGTGCTTGAAGTCTGCAGGGAAGTCGGAGTCAAGAAAGAAAGCTATAAACCCAGGGAGAGAAAGAATTAGCTGGAGCTGGTTGTAACCTGTCTTCTGACACTGACGGTGTGCTGTCCACAAGGGAACTGTCCTTCATACCTGGCCCCAGGTTAGAATACAAAAACCAGTGGATGGATGGAGGGCAGGTGAGGAGCTGTGTGTCTGACTGGCTTCTGCTCTTCAGCAGTATGCCTGAGCTCTCCAAACGCTGGCTACTGCTTAGCTTCTGCCACCTACATCTTGATGGGAACCTTTCCCATGGCCCATTCTATCTGGGAAAGTTTAAACCACACTCAGCCATGTTGATGCACTACAAAACTGCTGCAGTGTACAACCTGTCCTCTTAGCATATCTAGAACGGCACTGACTCACCAGATGAAAACAATAATAAATTTATGATTAGCATGATAATTCCATGTACGGTGAAAATGCCAAGCCTTTTCTGGAAGGTAATAAGTTCCTGTGCTTGTCTGTAGATAAAGTTCACTCGTTGTCTACTTCACAGATTGGAAAGCTGTGTCGTAGAAAGAAAATTCATATCTTAACCTATCTTTGTATTGCCCAGGAGAATTTTTTCTAAACATTGTATAGTAATATAAAATGTGTATACATAATTTTGATAACTGATTAACAAATCCAATTCTTGGGACTTACACCCTTCCTTTGTTTTGCTGTGATGCCAATATTGAGAGCTAAATCACTACTATTCACATATTCTGTGCTTGGTAAGAAAGGGATGAAGGAGAAGTAAACCAAAAAAACAGAAAGGTCAGTCTGTATACAAACATATTCACATCAAAATATACAAGGGGAGTGATTGGGGATATTGAACATGTATGAGGCCTGTCTGCACACTGGGATGATTAATTTTGTTTGTCAGCCCCACAGGATCCAGAATCACCCAGAAAAACTACGTTTTGGGTGTGACTGTGAGGGTTATGTAGATTAGGCTAAATTTGAATATGATGAGCTACCCTAAATGTGGACCACCCAGGCTGTGGTCCTACACTCAATCAAAAGGAGAAATGGTAGAGCTGTGCCCTAGCACCCATGGCTCCAGCTTCCGAGCTCTGGGTACAAAGTGACCAGCTGTTGGACATTACAGCTGGTGTAACTTCCTGACAGTGGCCAACAGTAGCCTCAAACTATGGGCCAAATCCTCACATTGCCTTTCCTCCAGTATTCTGTCACAATAATGAGAAAAGTAAACACACACACACACACACGCGAGCGCACGCACACACACACCATACCAAATACAATGTAAAATTAAAAAAAAAAAAGTAACAGACTTCTCTCGTTTCTACAACTAGTTATTTGATCATAGTGCTTATTGTAGTGACTTTTTAATGACTCTGGAATTTTAGTTTCTTAAAAAGAAAAAACAAATACTATAATATAAGAAATGTGCTTTCATTTTTATCTTAGGTGTAGGGATGTGGGGCTGCTTTGGACTGTCTGCAGAAACTGGCCATGATTTGCCTCATTCGCTAGCAGGAGTTTTTCAGCTGCAGAGAGTTTTTTTTGCGATTATGTGATGTTTGGAATTCTGGGAATTTTTCGGAGTATGTGTAAATGTTAGGGCCTCTCTAGGTGGGTTGTTGGTTGGTCAGAGGGATTGGTTGTGGTTTGTTAATAGTCATGCTAAAAATAAATAAATAAAAAGAACCCACAAAGTAGCCAAATTCCAGCTGCAATGTATAATGCACCCCCATTCCTTATTCACACCACACATTAATAAAAAAAAAAAAAAAAAAAAAAAAAGCTCATCCCTTCCTGCCGGTGAAACCAGGCTTTACTCTTGAAGAGTCTGAGCCACGAACAGTCCTGTGTGGATGGAGTTCTTTTAGCTTTCCATTTCCTTTTGCTACAGGGGCAGAAATTATTACATAAGATCTCTTGAGTTCCAAACGTAAGTCCTCTTTATTTCCTCAGGTCTGTAGTTACCAAAGTCCCACTAGTGGCCGGTACCAATTACCTCAGTTTGTCACTTCCTCTTGATCTATAAGCACATAAATTAAATGGGGCCATCACAATGTCCCACTTAATGGCATCATTGTTGTGCCGCCAGAGGCCAGCTATCCCCTATTTGACAGGCAACCTCACTTCCATGTAAAATCCAGACTATAGACATGAGGAGTGAGGCTGTAGCCAGATCTCTGGACTAACAAGGAAAGAAGCCACTCTCATTTTACCCCTTGCTTTCCAGACCTACGAACTTTGGCTGTCACCGACACAGGCCATATATTAGACACTTTATCACATCCTGAAGGACACTGCCTCAGCCTCATGTGGTGTTTCTACCCAGCTGGTAGCATAACAGAGTCTTCAAAAGTCCCTTTCATCCTTCAACCGACCAGTTGTTTCAGAATGACCAAAATATGGTACTAGAAGTGAGGCTTGCCTGCCCTCCCCAACCCCACTTTGGCATCTGTTCTCAGCAGACCAGGCATTATGGCATAGCTGTAACCAAATCAACCAACATGAATTAAAGTCCATGCTGTTGCATCTATGCCATACTTTTATTCTTGTTCTTGATGAACATACCAAGCATTCATACGAATGGCTGGAGAAGGAGGTGGATTGGCATACACATTTTACGGTCGTCATCTCCATCTAATTAAAAATTCTCTTCCTCCTCTGGAGTCCCCCTTTGCTGAACACCTACATGAGACCAGTGTCTTCATATTCTGCCTATGAAGAGGTCCGTGGACACTGTGCCACAGTCTCACTTTCTCCACCAACACTTAATCCCTGCTGCTCAGCCAGATCCTTAGTTGGGTGACAGCTATTGCTCTGAAGATCTATTCTTCCAGGTAATATGAACAATGGGAAATGCTGCACAGAGAGCCACCACACAGAGATTGCCCGTTGCTATGTTTTCTCGGAGTGAAGTTTAGGTTTAGACTTGTTTACAATCGTGTGAAGCTCTTGGAGAATCTGTTCTAGACCAAGCTCAAATACCTCCTTCCTCACTTATTTAGCCAAGGAAACTCCATGTGTGGCAGTAAGAAGTTACGTGAGAGAGACCACAACACAGGCTTAATCTAATCTTGGGAGGGAAAGCCATCACTTTCATCATATTCCATTGATGACATTGACTTATTCTAGAATAATATGGGAGAAGAGTATACAAGGTATGGATCTTAGGAAGCAGGGATAATCAAGTGTGACTTAGAGATGGCTACCAAACAGAGGGAAAGCAGAGTTGGCCCAGACTTGTTTACCAGAGTGCTGAGTGTGCTAAACTATAGTAAAATAATTGGAAAGGAGAGATTTGTAGACACAACTTAACTTTAAACCACATGGAATGACAATTTCGGTGACTGTACTCTGGCCCTTCCTGATCCACACTGGCTGTGATAGTTAAGCTTTGATCATATCCTCACTCACTGTGATAGTCCAAGACTTTCCTCCTTGTGTCTTCTTTACAGGGAATGCTGGCCCCTCACGACTTGTTTCTTAAGAAGCAACCTCTGCTCAACTATGTTCACAGCAGCTTTGTTTGAAGTAGTCAGAATCTGGAAACATGTAAATGTCCCTCAACCAAAGAATGGATAAAGAAATTGTGGCACATTTACACAACGGGACACTACTCAGCTATTAAAAACAGGGAAACATTGAAACTTGCAGGCAAATGAATAAACTAGAAAACATCATCCTGAGTGACTTAACCCACACCCAGAAAGACACACGCATAGTACATACTCACTCATAAGCAGATATTAGCCCGAAATAGATCTTCTCTGAGAGACTCCACTCAGTACGGGATCAGGACAGAAACAGGGACTCTGGGCTGAGTACTGAGAATTATAGGAAAGAGTCAGGGTAGGGGGGGGGGCTGCACAAACTGATGCACCAACCAAGGACAATCCATGCAGAGAACCAAGACCCCCTGTTCAGATGTAACCAATTGATTGCAGATTCTGCACATGGGGGTGAGAGGGACTGCTGCTGAACCTCTGACATGCACTCTGGTGCCCACGATTCGGTCACTGCACCTTGGGAAGACAGCCTAGTAGATGCTCAGAGAAAGGGGATGCAGGCTATCCTGATGAGACCTAATAGACTGTGACTAGACAGTTGGGGTAGGAGAGGGTCCCCCATCAGAAGTCTAGGGGAAGGGATAGGCAGAAGAGGGATGGAGGGTGGGAATGGGAAGATAAGATTAAGGGGATAACAATAAGGATGTAATGTGAATAATTATAAAAAGTAAAATATACACTTAAAATTACAAAAATTAAAATAAATAAATAAAAGAAGAAAAAGCAACCTCTAACTTAGCTGGAGTTGAAATATCTTGACATGGTCAGTATACTGTTAACACTTTCCCAAGCTCACAGGTCTGCAAAGGAAATCTATTTTCAGTACTGAGGATTAAAGCCAGGACCTTGCTTGTAATGGGCTGGTGCTTATCACTGAGTTATAGTGCCAGAATCCTATTTAGCTTGATACATGTCCTCACTAAATTGTCCAGGCTGGTCCTCAGCTTAGTCTGTAACAAGAACCACCTTGAATTTATGATCCTCCTGCCTCAGCCTCCTAAGTAGCTAGAGTTATAGGCTGTGCCACCGACTCCAGCTATAACCCAACCTTAAAATAATTTAATAGTAAATAGTCCTAGGTTGAAACAAAATTATTTTGTAGTGGAATCCCTCAATTTCTTACAATGGTTGAAAATACTCTATCATGGAGTCCAACTTGGAAACTAACACACATGGTCATGGATTAGGTCTCTCTTCCTTTGCCCTACACAATGCTGATGGCTCCTTCTGATTCCGTACAGTGCCTTAGGCAAATTACCTGAGAGATTGGATGAAATGGTGGTAGCAAAGTGAAAAGGATAGTTGGTGTGGATCCTTTAGATGGTAGTTATGGGGGGATGTTAGCAGGTTGGGATGAAGAAAATGATAAACTGGTTTTAATTTATAGAGAGGGAAGACTAGTCACACGGGTGACAGAAGCAAGAAAGTGTAACGGGAGCCACGCGAACAAATGTCTGACAAATGTGGATTTTGCCTAGGTTGAATAAAAGCAGGTCACCCATGTGAGAACTTACCACAGGACTGAGGCTGATGTGAGGGACTGAGATTTTACAGAATTTTTATGCAGTTTATTTTGTAAGTGTACAGTGGCCATCTATGACAGCACACCTATACGCTTGCTTCATGACATTATTTTAGCAGTAGGGCATGAGAGGTTTATATTGAAGTTATTTTAAAATTTATTTTAGATGATGCATAAAGCATAAAAATTATACATAATAATGGGGTGCCATCTGTCTATAGTGGGTCACAGTCTAAATCATTTAAGCGACCATGTATGATATCCACTTATGATCTATCCTTGTTTGTGGTGAAAAATTTTAAAGCCCTTCCAGTACACTATTACTTAAAACCACTGCTATGCAGTAGAACACTGAGACTTCTTGCATTATGTAAACACAGCCCTTCCCCCACTCGTCTGCCTTCCCCCATCCCTCCCCTCCTTACTCTTGGCAATTGTGGTAACCACATATTCCACCATCAAATTGTATGATATCAACTAAAAACAGCATTGCACACCCTTTACGTTGTGAGAGTGTGAACACACTGAGATCATACTTTATGGGTCATGACAGATGGACTATAATGTGGCCCAAGAAGCTTAATTTAAAACACTGTATAAATGGGAGACACACATATAGTATCTTGTAGGTTTTAACCCTACTTGGGGCCTTCACACTGTGAAATCCTTCACATACATTTCAGTTGACACTCAATTTCCATACTCCATGCTCTGGCACTCAGAAATGCATTCTGCTGCATGACTGTACTGCATCTCTCTAAGTTTGTTTAACATACCATAATAATTTACATAAAATGTGTGTCTGTTTCCATGATGTGTAATGTTAACCAGCTCTGGGCTCTTCATAATTAGAACTTCTGACTTCCTCTTACCTTTTATTTGGAAGACATGCAGGTACAATAAATATCCACCACACACACACACACAAATTTAGTTTGAGCACAGGAATCCATTAAGGATGAGATCTACAAATGTCTATGTAGACAGAGGCTCAAGGTTTTAAAAATTATTTTTAAGCATAACTAATCCTTTGAAATGTATTGGTAGCCACACTTTCCTTAAGACTCTCACACTTCCATGAAGAGCTTTGGGAATTTTCTAGACTGTATACTTGTTTCAGGAAATAAGACAACTGCTAGCTCCTTGGGATGGACACGATACCCAAGTCTTTATTTACCAGTTGACGTCTTAACAGGTGGTATCCGATGGAAAGTTTTTGTTAAAGATTCTCTCCTTGTTTGCCTCTATTAACTAATTTTGTAGAATAAGATTTTTTTGCACTGTTTATTTCTTATCCTCTGCTTTTTAAAGTTACTATAGTAATTTATACCCAGATGAGCAGAAAAGGGTTAAGCTATTTTGGAACAGAGCATTTTTATGGTTGGAAGAATTATCCCAGTTTTATAAAAAGTTTAGATTATAGCCTATCATATCTATAATGAGAATTTGCTTTTTAAGTCCACAAAGGCAACATTTAAATTTTATATGATGAAATACATCATCCTTGTTACAATGCTTGCCTTATCTCCTGAAGGAAACTCTGAAATGAACTTTCATAGCAGAAAATTTCAAAGTTAAAAAAAAATTGTTATAGATATAAGTGTGATGAGTACAGAAAATAAGTAAGAAGTGAAATATTCAAAACAAAACAAAACACCACATCTCCACTGTGGTATTTAAACTGTCTATCTTGGCCTTGACTTGGAGGGCTTATTTTCGGTTGTTTCTTATTTCTTTGAGAAAACAGAAGAAATTCACATGCCCAAATCATCCAAATGACAAGGTCACCTGCATCTAAATTCTCATTAATATCTTGCTCTTCCTGCTACAACAAGAGGTGGATGGTAGGTAGGCAGGGGCCTTCTTAGACCTTATGCCCTCACATCTACTTAATTACACCTGTAGCTTTCCCCTCTAGTTTATCATCCTCTCCCTCTCAGTGGCTCTGCAAAGTCAGCCTTTCAGATTGTCTTTAATTCCAGGCACCTTCCTATTCCTCCACTTTGATTTCAGAGGGACATCACTCTGTAAGACAATTCGTGCTCATTATATCTGAGTATTCTCCTTTTAGTCCCTTACGAGCTTACTGTAGTCAAGTTTTGCTCCATATGTGATCAGCACACTGGCCTATCCACTGGGGATTTCCCATGATCATTTTGTTTTATCTATCTGGTATCCGTTGTACTTCAAATGCTTAGTTCGTTAACACTCAGGAGGATCCCCCTCAATACTTTTCCCACCTCATGGGCCTATATTTCTTGTGACACCTCTATTTTTTTCAGACTCCCAACTTTGGCGTTACCCATGGCAAATATGCTGCCTCCACTCTTTGAGGTCTCACACAGCCTTATGACCTTTGACATAGTCTCTTACTGCCCCTCCCCCCATGTGCATTTGAAGTTTCCTCCAGAGCCTGCCTTTGTGTATCCACTTGTCTCCTCGTTTCCACTTGTATGACTCATAAGTGTACTGAAGTTAGTCAAAGTCCTAAATTTTGATAGTTATCTCAGGATGTCTACTACCTGATCTTTGCCTCAAGGAACATAACATAATTTTCCATTAGCTTATTACAAGAGAGATAGAATTATCTTTGAAAACACTCCTTATGTGTTCACGATTTCCGAAAACTACACCTTAAAATACATTCAGACCTGAATCATCTGAGGCTGGCTTCCTATTGATACCACCACCATATTGTCTTTACTCCCTTTTGTTTAGATTCTTCGTCTTTGTAATCCTTGTCAATGTCTAACATTATTGGTTGAGTAGAATTCACAGCAAATTCCTAAAGTGCAGTGTCGCATAATTTAACATTATTGGTACATAATTGAAGGGCAAGTAGCTAAGAGGAGGTCCTACTGAAGGAAAATGACTTTTAATCCAAGATGATCGGTACCCACATAAGAATGCAGCTTTGTGAACTAAAGGAGACCCACAGGAAGAATGCCATGGGAATATGGAAGACAAGGGAAACTGAGTACTGATAACTTAGGAAGAAGGAGTGTTCTGCTACTTGTGGAGTCCCGCAGAAGTTCCTACTCACTCTACTAGAGTAACGAACCAAGGAAGGTCATAATTCCTTACAAGCCCAACTGGGTGAAGTGCTGAGTTGATTTTAGTGACACAGTAGAGTTTGGTGGTGCAGCTGCCTACAGGTTATATGAAGGACTCCAGTGATGCAGCTTTTGTGGTAGGGTGGACTCTTTGGGTGATGACACCAGGGCCACCCATGCTTCTGTAAGTAACCACTCAGCCATGATACTGTCAATAACCCCATAAACGTTTTGACTCATTGCCATGTAACGGCCCAGTGACGTATCAGATTAACACCTGAACAGGAATGGATAGAACCAAAGAGGACTAGTCACATGGTCCCTGCTATGGATGATAAGACATGCAACTTAGAACGTGCTGTCTCAACTGGAGTGTCTGTTGAGAGAAGTTTCAGAGTAGTAGTCTTCTCACAGGTGGTACAGTATGACATATCCCTTTAATGACAGGCGTCTAGCACGTGACCACAAACACATCCCCAGAAAGGCTGACAGAATAGAGACTATGCCACAATCCTGGAACATAGCACATATGGAATAGGATCATAAGCAAGTGTGATGTTACATTGATTCTCAACTTGACATCATAATCTAGAATCATCAAAGAAACAAGCCACGGAGAATACCTGCAAAAGATTTTCTAGATTAGATGGGTGGAGTGGAAAGAATCACCCTTATTGTGGATGTCACCGTTATACTAGCTTGCATCCTAACTGGACACAAAGGACAGAGCAAGCTCAGCACAATCCATCTTTGCTTTCTCCTTCTTGACTGCTAATGAATCTCCCAAGGCTCCTGGTGGCTTGTTTCCTCACTGTGGAAACAAGTGGACTGATGGACCTCCTCTCTCAAACTGAATAAACCTTTTCTTCCTTAAGCAGTAAACAATTACTGACAGGAAATAGATTCTTTGGGGGTTAGCAAGCTGCACAATAGTGTGGTGTTCATAGTCGTCATCTGTGCTGTGGTGGGGTTTTGGTGATGCAGATGGCTGAGTTTCCCATTATCCTGCAAGGAGCTCCTCACCTGTGCTTCTGTAGGAAGCGTCTCATTTAACCAGCTTGCAACGTAGGACACGCATGCAATTGTTTCTTTGTTCTGTCACTGCCCTCTCTTTATAGAGTGAATAGAAATAAAGTTCCCAAGAACAGCTGTTCAATAACAAGGAAAGGTTCCTGTCCTACAGTGACTTCGTGGTCCAGTTGCTCTAGATTTCCGGATTCTGACATTCCAAGTTTTCATGGAAACTCATCGCTTAGTTCTAAGACTTTAATGTTCATTTTATTAAAGAATGTATAAAACTTTCATTATCTTTTAAAATAAACCTTACTTTAATATAAAAAGAGTTATTTTAAGCTTGTTAAGGAAGGCTATATTATTTTTAATAAGACAAAGTTTGGGAGGTTGGAGAAATGGCTCAGCAGTTAAGAGTGCTGGCTCCACATTTAGATGGCCCAACTTTGATTTCCACCACCTACATGGTAGCTCACAGTCATTTGCAAATCCAATTCTAGGTGAACTTTTGGGGCCTCTTTGCACACTGCGTGCATGTGGTATGCACAGGCATATCTGCAGGCAAAGCATCATAAATAAAATAAATATATTAAAAAAGAACATTAGTCTAGCTTAATAGTAGTGATAGTAATTGTGTGTAAAAAAAAAACTTTTATTTGCCTGATTTAATTGTCATCTTGGAGGATTACTGTCTCCATCTGTTAGCATAGGCCTAGTCCTATAAGCTTCTAGCCTCCGTAAAATTTAATCTAGCCCCTGAGACTTACTACTGAATAAGCTCACCCCCTCTAGCTCTTTCTGAATCATGTCTGGCTGGTTCAGCTCAGCTGTCTGGCTCAAAACTAATTCAAACTGGACACTCTCAACTTCTGACTGAATTACTCTGCTTGGCTTCATATTCACTTTGACAATCTGTTCTAATCTTCTGGATTCTTTTCATTCACTGGCTCTTTTGCCTTTATTTCTGTCTAACTTGTTCTCTCTATATATAACCCATGTCTGCAAAACTCTCCCTGCAAAACTGCCTCTTCTCATTCTCCCTGTACTGCTCTCCTGAGTTGCCTCTTTCTTCTCTGTCTTCCTGTCCTGGTCTCTAAAGTCACTTTTCTTTCCTCTCTGTTCTCTAATTTGTCACTTTGTCTGCCTCTGAATTAGATATCACTTTCAAATACCAGTAATTAATTCTACAAATAACTTTACTTTCATTGCTTGGGATTTGTAGGCTCTGTTTCTTAACAGCTAAACTTTATTATACAACCCAACTAGCTTACACAATAGGGAAAAAAGGTTAAAGGAAAAAAAGAGTGAACCTTCTGGTATCTGTTCCACAGGACAGGTCCTTAGGTGTCTCTGGCCTGTGTGCTGGTCTAGCCTGTTCACTGATCCATGTGCACTCAAACCCAGTCTGAACCTGCTGCTGCTCTCTCCTCTCCGCCTGCCTGTCTGGGTCACATGTGGGAAAGGCAGTCTCCTTCTCCCCTTGAGGGTCAATTAGAAAAACAATAATCCATGTGGAGTCCCCAGGTCTGCTTCCTGAATTCCAGGCCCAGGATGGCTCCACTCAGTCTCAAGGTATCCATGGTGTGTCCAAGGGTAAAGCCCACCAAGACTGCTTTTACCTGTGACAAAGCTTGCAGTCTTTCCCACAGGGATTAAAAGTGTATAATAATGTCATGTCTGCATTCCAACCAGATCACAAAGACCTAGGAGGTCATTGGATGTGATCAGAACAGCCATGTTGCTGGATTAAAATCCCTATACAGTTATGTTAGTTTGAAATTATTTCATGCATATGGCAAGATAAATCAAGTAATTACAAGTATTGTTCTTGCATAGGACCAAAGTTCAGTTTACAGTGCCCACATCAAGTATTTCACAATCACCTACAACTTCAGATCCACAGGGATGTGAAATGGCTGGCCTTAGCACACATCTGTACTCACAAACACATAGGTAAACACACTTGTATAATAGAGTGAATGAAAATCAGTGGAGGTGCATCCCTGGGACAGGGGAGGGCCCTGAGAGTCTAAGGGGGCAATCCTAGCTGACAGCCCTAACAGCAGGGAGTGGGGCATGGAGCCTGAAAGTGCTACCTGCTGTAGGCCAGGGTGGGATTTCCAGTTGAGGGAGGATGGCATACACCCACCCATAAAACCTTTGACCCAAAATTTGTCTTGCCTACAAGAAGTATACATATAAAGATGGAACAGAGATTGAGAAAATGGCAAACCAATGACTGACCCAATGAGAGACACATCACAAGGGAGAGAGCCAACCCGTGACAGTACTAATGATACCCTACCATGCTTTCAGACAGGAACCTAGAATAACTGTCTGCTGAGAGGCTTTATCCAGCTGCTGATCAAAGCAGATGCAGAGATTCACAACCAAAGAATAGACTGAACCTGAGAGGCTCTGTGGAAGAGTGGGAGGAAGGCCAAGAGGGAGCCAGGAAGGGTCAAGGACACCACAGAAGACCTACAGAGTCAATTAACCTGGGCACAGGGGAGCTCGCAGAGACTGAACCACCAGCCAAAGAGCTTGTATGGGCTGGACCTAGACCCTCTACACATATGCAGCATATGTGCAGTATGGTCATCCTGTGGTTCCCCTATGAAAGGGAATAGGGGATGTCTCTGACTCTGTTGCTTTTAGATCTCTTTCCCATAGTTGTGCTGCCTTGTCTGGCCTCAGTGGGAGAATAGATGTCATGGTGGATTGGTACCCTGTAGGAGCTTCCCCTTTGCCAAGAAGAAAGAGAGAATAAAATGGGGGAGGGGGCACGAGGACAGGCCTGGGAGGAGACAGGGAATTGAGATCAGACTATAAAGTGATTAAATAAATAATACTAAATAAACAGCAAAGAAGAAAGCTAAAATGCTGTTTGTGTTTTCATTTTAATTGGAAAGAATGTAAACTCATGTAATTATTTCCCCCTAAATCAGCTCTTGTCTGCACTCCATCCTCTGGTGCTCCATATTCAGGCCCATAACTCCAGCAGAAGACTTCTGTTTTATTGGAAGCCATACCAGCATTACAGAACCTAGAAGACTTCTACTTTACAGGAGACTAGGAACTCCAAAATCTGAGAAGGTACACAGAACCACAGAGGTAATATTGGCATCCCAAACCCCCGAGGGCACACAGGGCAGAGACACCCTACTGGACCTGAAGACTCTCTGGTCATCAGAAACCCAGGCCTCTCAGGACAGAAGACTGGAGAGGAAACAGAAACCAAAAGGAACAAACACCCTCCCTCCCAAAATCCTTCTAACAAAGATAAACTCAGAAATTAGCACCTAAGCCTGTAATAACCACAAACCCAGTTAACTAGGGGCCAGAATAAGAACACAATCAACAACAGCCAAAGCAATACGGTACTACTAGAGCCCAGCTATTCCACTTCCTTAAGCTTTGGGTATCCTAACACAGCTGAAGTACAAGAAAATGACCTTAAATCCAACCTTATGAAGATGATATAGTGGCCTATGAAGAGGAAATTAATGAATCCCTTAAAGAAATCCAGAAAAAAAATTAAGCAAAAAGGTAAAGGAAACTAATAAAACTGCTCAAGACCTGAAGATGAAAATAGAAGCAATAAAGATATCACAAACTGAGGGAATCTTTGGGATAGAAATTCTAAGCAAGTGAACAGGAACTACAGAGATAAATATCACCAACAGAATACAAACATGGAAGAGAGAATCTCAGGCATAGAAGATATGATAGAAAAAAAATTTAAATCTAAAATATTCCTAACAGAAAACATTCAGGAAATATGGGACATTGTGAAAAAGGCCAAACCGAAGAATAATAGGAATAGAAGAAGACTATTTTCAACAAAATCGTAGAAGAAAATTTCCCCAACCTAAAGAAAGAGATGCCTATAAACATACAAGAGGCCTACAGAACACCAAATAGATTGGATCAGAAAAGAAAGTCTCCTGGTCTCAAAATAATTAAACCACTAAATGTGCAGAACAAGGAAAGAATGTTAAAAGCCGAAAGGGAGAAAAGGCCAGGTAACATATAAAGACAGACCTATAAGAATTATACCTGATTTCTCAAAGGAGACCCTAAGAGCCAGAAAGACCTGGACACCAGATGTCTTCCAGATTCTAAGAGACCACAGATGCCAGCCCAGACTACTTTTTTTTATGATTTCTTTTTTTTTTTTTATTGTTACTCTTGTTACATCTCAATGGTTATCCCATCCCTTGTATCCTCCCATTCTTCCTTCCCTCCCATTTTCCCATTATTCCCCTCCCCTATGACTGTTTTCTGAGGGGGATTACCTCCCCCTGCATATGCTCATAGGATATCAAGTCTCTTCTTGGTAACCTGCTGTCCTTCCTCTGAGTGCCACCAGATCTCCCCCTCCAGGGGACATGGTCAAATATGAGGCACCAGAGTATGTGAGAAAGTCATATCCTACTCTCCACTCAACTGTGGAGAATGTTCTGACCATTAGCTAGATCTGGGTAGGGGTTTAAAGTTTACTGCCTGTATTGTCCTTGGCTGGTGCCTTAGTTTGAGCGGGACCCTTGGGCCCAAATCTGCCTATCATAATGTTCTACTTGTAGGTTTCTAGGACCCTCTGGATTTTTCTACTTTGCTGTTCTCCCATGCTTCTCTCATTTAGAGTCCCAATAGGATGTCCTCCCCTCTGTCCCAGTTTCCTGGTAAGTGAAGGCTTTCATGGGACATGCCCCTTGGGCTAGTATGCAGATATAAGTGAGTATATACCATTTAAGTCTTTCTGCTTCTGGGTTAACTCACTCATTATGATCATTTTGGGAATTCCTTGTTTTCAATAGCTGAGTGGTATTCCATAGTATATATGTACCACAGTTTCTTTATCCATTCTTCTACTGATGGACACTTAGGCTGTTTCCATGTTCTGGCTATTATGAGTAAGGCTGCTATGAACATGGTTGAGCAAATTTTCTTGTGTGCTGAAACATCTTCTGGGTATATTCCAAGGAGTGGAATAGCTGGGTCTTGAGGAAGCCCTATTCCCATTTTTCTGAGATAGCACCAGATAGATTTCCAAAATGGCTGTACTAGTTTGCATTCCCACCAGCAATGAAGGAGCGTTCCTCTCTCCCCACATCCTGCCAGCATGTGGTGTGGCTGAATTTTTGATCTTAGCCATTCTGATGGGTGTAAGATGGAATCTCAGAGTTGTTTTGATTTGCATTTCCCTGATGACTAAGGAGGTTGAGCATTTCTTTAAGTGTTTCTCAGCCATTTGATATTCCTCTGTTGAGAATTCTCTGTTTCGTTCCAAGCCCCATTTCTCAATTGGGTTATTTGGTTTGGTGGTGTTTAATTTCTTGAGTTCTTTATATATTTTGGATATTAGACCTTTGTCAGATGTAGGGTTGGTGAAGATCTTTTCCCAGTCTGTAGGCTGTTGCTTTGTTCTCTTGACAGTGTTTCCTGCCTTACAGAAGATTCTCAGCCTCATGAGGTCCCATTTATTAATGGTTGACATTAAGGCCTGCAGCCCAGACTACTATACCTAGGAAAACTTTCAATCGCTGTAGATGGAGAAAACAAAATATTCCATGACAAAACCAAATTTAAACAATATCTATCCCCAAAATTAGCCTAAAGAATATACTAAAAGGAAAACTCCAAACCAAAGGGGTTAACTATACCCAAGAAAACACAGGAAATAAATAATCTCACACCAGAAGAACCAAGAGAAGTGCAAATGTGAGTGGTGCTACCACCATCACCACCGTCAACATTAAAATAACAGGAATTAACAATCATTAACAATTAATATATTTCAACACCAAGTCCCCAATAAAAAGACACGTGGTAACAGAATGGATCTTAAAACAGGGCCTGTTATTCTGTTGCATACAAGAAACACATCTCATTATCGAAGATAGACATTACCTCAGAGTAAAGAGCTGGAAGAAGATTTTTCTAAGCAAATAGACCCAAGAAACAAGCCAGTGTAGCCATTGTAATATCTAACAAAAAAGACTTTCAACAAAAATCAATCAAAAGATATGGGGAAGAACACTTCATATTCATCAAAGGGAAAATCCACCAACATCATGTCTCAATTCTAAACATGCCTCAAATACAAGGACACCCACATTTGTAAAAGAAACAGAGTTTAAATCACACATTGAACCACACCCATTTGTAGTGGGAGATTTCAAGTCTCTACTCTCACCAATGGACCAGTAATCCATACAGAAACTAAACAGAGAAATAATGGAGCTACTAGCCACTACAACTCAAATGGAACTAACAGATATCTATAGATCATTCCACCCAAACACAAAAATAACATGCCTTCTTATCAATATCTCATGGAAACTTCTCAAAAATTGACCATATTCTTGGTCACAAAACACATCTCAATGGATTTTTTTAACTGAAATAATCTTCTGTATCCTATCAGACTGCCATGGAGTAAAGCTGGACTTCAACAACAACAGAAACAAACAAATGAAAATATAAATAAATAAATACCCTTACAATATCATGGAAAGTAAACAGCTGTCTACTGAATGACCACCAGGTCAAAGAAGAAATAAAGAAACAATTATAGTCGTTTTAGAACTCAATAAAAGTGAATGCACAACATACCTAAACTTATGGGACACAATGGAAGTTGTGCTAAGAGGAAAGTTCATAGCAGTAAATGCTTTCATAAAGAAATTGGAGAGATTACATACTAGTGACTTAAGCACAACTGAAACCTCTAGAACAACAACAAAAGTAAACACATTCAGAGGAAGTAGATGGCAGGAAATAATCAAACCCAGGAGTGAAATCAATAAAATAGAAACAAATAGAATAATACAAAGAATCAATGAAATAAAGAGTTGTGGGTTTTGTTTCTTGTTTTGTTTTTTGAGAATATCCACAGACCTTATTCAAACTAACTAAAAGACAGAGAATATACAAATTAACAAAATCAGAAATGAAAAACATGTGACATAACGGTAGAAATCTAGGAAACCCAAATAATCATTAGGTATTATTTCAAAAAGTTGTACATCACAAAGTTGGAAAAATATAAAAGAAATGGACAATTTTCTCCATAAATACCACTTTCCAAAGTTAAATCAAGATGAGATAAACAAATTAAACATTCCTAAAACATCTAAGGAAATAGAAACAGTCTCCCAACAAAAAATAGTTCAGAGACAGATGGTTTTAGTGCAAAATTCTAGTAGACTTTCAAAGAATACTTAATATCAATACTCTTTAAACTATTCCACAAAATAGATGCAGAGGGAACATTACCAAATTCATTCTACAAAGCTACAGTCACCTTGATACCTAAAACACACAAAGATTCAACCAAGAAAGGAAATTTCAGACCAATCTCCCTTATGAATATTGATGCAAAACTGCTTAATAAAATATATGTGAACCAAATCCACAAAACACATAAAAAAAAATCATCCACTTTGATCAAATAGGCTTCATGCCAGAGAATGGTTCAACATATGAAAATATATCAATGTAATACATCAAATAAACAAACTGAAATAAAGAAATTCAAATGGTCATCTTGTTAATGCTGAAAAAGCATTTGACAAAATTCAACATACTTTCATGATAAAAAGTCTTGGAAAGATTAGGGATACAAGGCACATACCTAAACATAATAAAGGCAACAGACAGCCAGCCTATTGCCAACATCAAATTAAATAGAGAGAAATTTAAAGTAATTCTACTGAAATCAGGGACAAGACAAAGCTATTGACTCTCTTCATGGCTCCTCAACATAGTACTTGAAATCCTAGGCAGAGAAATAAACAATGAAAGGAGAGCTTGCCCACATCTATACATGTCCATCATGTGGTTGCCTGGTGTCTGTGGAGTCATGAAGGAAACATCAGATCCCTTGGAAGTAAAGTTACAGAGAGCTTTGTGCTGCCACAGAAGTGCTAGGAATTGAAGCTGGTTCTTCTTCATGAGCAGCGAGTTCTCTCTACCACTAAACCATATCTCTCGTCACTTTATTTTAGTCCTAAAGGAGATAAGTTGAGTTAATTGATTTCTTCAGGGTAAGTCACTATTTGTGTATGACTAATGTCCTTGTGGAAGAAAAATAACAGTGTCCTTACTCCAAAAGTACACACCCAGAAGAAAAGCCAAGCATAGACATGGTGGGAAAGTGGCTGTCTGCAGGCCAGAAAGAGAGGCGTCCATCAGAAACCAAATCTGCTGGAACCTTGATCTTGGCCTTCTTGTTTCAAGATGAAAAAAGGAGTGCACATTGTATGATTCACCAACTCTCCTGTGTATGTGTCCAGCTTCAAGTTAAATCAGTTAATTTTCTAGTAGTTTGATTTCTGTGTAGGCTTACCTAACTTATGTATTAAACACACCCAAATAGTCTGCTTCCATCTCAGATTGTATACATTTCACCTTTTATAACGAACACGTGTTAAATGTGTAGGGGTGTGTGTGTGTGTGTGTGTGTGTGTGTGTGTGTGTGTGTGTGTGTGTGTGTGTCTATCTGTCTGTCTGTCTGAGTTCCAGTTTCCACTAAGAGGGATTTGAGTTTCAAAGAGAGAGAAAAAAACAGAAGGAAACAAAAAACTATTAATCTACCTTTACCTGAGATATCTGGTCGATTGGAAAATAAATTCTCTGTTGAATGACCCAGTAGCCAACATGAATAATCTTCCAATAGAAAAATATGGGCAACTTAAGCGTCATCATCATCATCATCATCATCATCATCATCATCATCATCGAGGAGGAGGAGGACGCTGGATGTGATGCTGCACACCTGTGAGCTCAAGACAGGTGGGAGCTACAGTAGCAGAAGTGTTACAAGTTCAAGGCCATCCATGAAACATAGTAAGACCTTATTTTTTAACAATAGCAATGAGTGCAATTGATTAAAAGTATTAAATGCTGCCTTACAGATTCAAAAGTGATCTTTAATAACACATGAAAAAGAAATAGTGGTCCTAAGTGAAGGCTGACAAGAACACCTTAGTGAGCACCATGGAAAGTCATTAGCTCTGAGGAGTGGCAGTTAGGAAAAGCATAAGCAGCCATTCTACTTTTCATAGAAAAACTATGGACTAGCCAAATAGCTCTAGTAATGAGGGAGGGGAACTCATCTTTATAATAAACCCTATAGACATGGAGTGCGTGGTGGAACTAGAAAAATCACAATGTCCAAACTCGAATGAAGTAAAACAGTTCAGGGAAACCCAACAACGGATGAAGTTTTAGATGGACGTTTGTTGATGGAGGGCTGGGGAGATGGCTCATGGATGAACATGCTTGACACAAAACCTGAGTTAGATCCCCAGAACTGACACCGAGTGAACTGACTCCTGCACCTGTCCTCTGAGCTCCACGTGCATGCAGCGGTACATGTGTGCCCATAAGTATCACATCTATGGGCACAAATGCAAAATATATACGTTAGAAAAGAAAAAGTAAAGTTCATGGAGAGGTGAAGCCATCAACCCGCGCACCCACTGCTGAATCTGAGGAGGCCTGAGAGTGGCATGAAGAAACCACGTGCCTCCTGATGTGATGTGGTTGGACACATAGCACACGGCCCCTAAAGTATCCATTTTGATACTTGAATCTAAACCCTGAAATAGAGGTAACTGCTATCAATGGACAGGAAACACAAAAAGAACTGGAATGAACAAAAAGACACCAGAAGAAAGCAAACAGATAACTCAGACTCTGAGATGTTCTTCAATTATACTCAACCAGTTTCCTTAGCAGGTCAAAAATCAGAGGAAGGAAAAACAGGAAGTGTGTGTGTGTGTGTGTGTGTGTGTGTGTGTGTGTGTGTGTGTGTGATAGCTTGTGGGCATAAGATGCCTAAGTGACTGATCAAGAAATGTCATATGCAGACCTTATTTAGATTCTGGTTCAGACAAAATAATTACAAAAATGCATTTTTGAGATAATTGGAGGAGTATTTGATTATTGTATTCAGTATTAAATTTTATTAACGGGGTAATTGTTAACTTTGTTTGGTATAATAATGACACTATAATTATAGAAGAACATGTCCACATTTATTTTGAAAGTTTTACTGAAGTGTATAGCAGTGAAGTGACATACTGCTTGGAATTTGTTTTCAGCAAAGGAAAATAGGTAGGAGGTTAAGTGAAGCAAATGTGGCAAAGTCTTGATAATTACGAGCAATGGAGACAGAGACTGTACTGTGATGTTATTTGCCTGCTTGACAATGTTCATAGTAAAATAGTTTATATTAATGCAGTTGAAAAGCAGGAGATGAGTCTTCAGTGAATCCCAACTGTGTGGTAGAATGGAAGCCAGACTGCAAGGCATGTGAGAAATCAACGGCAGTCCGGAAGACTCGCACAGGAGGGCGCTTCAGTCTTAACTGGAGTCCCTAGGAAGGAGGAAATAACTCAGGGAGGAAATGACCAGTGCCCTTCGGCGGCAGAGTGGAGGCCAGCCTGGACTACACAGTAACGCCACACCTCAGGAACAGAACAAAACAGCGTGGAGGAGGAAGGTTAAGAAGAGATGGAGAGAGGGAGAGATGAGGAGAAAAATAGCAAGGGTGAGAGAACATGTCTTCATGTGCTATATGTGTGTCTGTGTGTGGATGCATACACAGAGCATTTGAACTGAGCATTAAACATTTGGATGGCTTTTTTTTAATAGAAAAAGAGCAAAATGCCCATTATTTTCTAGAATGTGCACATTTTGAAGTTTTAGGTTATCCAGTCAAGTCATTTCCCACTAAGTTCCAGAAATCAAACAAAAGTGGGTGATTTGTGGTAAAGCCAGGACATTTCTATTGGAACAGATACAGTCTCTCTATACCCCATCTCCCTACATTCCACACAGATGTGTTATCCCTTAGGATGCAGGGTACGCAAACACGCCCTGTCCTGTCCCTGCTTGACATCTCCTCACTCACATCCATCCACTCACTCACCGTGGTATTCAACCGACATCTTGTAACATTTTCTTTGCTTTAAAAAAAATCTTTCTTTAAAAAAAATTTAACGTGGGGCTAGAGAGATGCCTCCTAAGTTTAGTGTACTAGCTCTTTCAGAGGACCACGGTTCCATCGCCAATACCAACATGGCATCTAAACTCTAGTTCCAAGGAATTTGTCACTCTCTTCTGGTCTCTGGGAGCACTGCACACATGTTATATATAGACAATGCTGGCAAAACACCCATACACGTTAATTGTTTTATTTTGTTGTGTGTTTGAGTATCTCTTTGTGCATATGCCACGTGTGTGTAAGTGCCTATGAAGGCCAGAAGAGGCTGTGAGGTACCCTGAACCTGGAGTTACAGTCTCTGAGCTGCTGATCATGGGTACCAAAGACTAAACTGAGGTCTCCTGGAAGATAAGTGCTCTTAAAATTCCATCTCTCCCGCCCCTTTAAGCACATTTTAAGCATATATTTTGCTACTTTGTTTTTATTACCAAACTTCTTCTTCTTCTTCTTCTTCTTCTTCTTCTTCTTCTTCTTCTTCTTCCTCTTCCTCCTCCTCCTCCTCCTCCTCCTTCCTCTCCTCCTCCTCCTCCTCCTCCTCCTCCTCCTCTTCTTCTTCTTCTTCTTCTTCTTCTTCTTCTTCTTCTTCTTCTTCTTCTTCTTCTCTTCCTCCTCCTCCTTCAATATTTATATATTGTGTATACAACATCCTAACTGCATGTGTGCCAGACCACCAGAAGAGGGCAGTAGATCTCATTATAGATGGTTGTGAGCCACCACGTGGTTTCTGGGAATTGAACTCAGGACCTCTGGAAGAGCACACAGTGCACTTCACCTCTGAGCCATCTCTCCAGCCCTGCTCTGTGTCTTCTGGTTTGATCTTGGCAGCCAAAATTGAGGTAATAATGTTTACTTATTTTATGGTCTTATTCACCTGTAGATAGAATTTAAATGTCAGCTGTGTACATATTTATTCACTTGACGTTCACATGCCTTCATTAGATGTAAACTTAAATGTAAAAGTTGATACTTTTAAACATTTTATAGTAAAAAAATTCAAATATATACAGCTTCTTCACCTCTCACCAACCTTCCATGAAGGAATCACTGTCGTTTTGTTTGCCTACACATTCTCTGTCACTCAGGATTATTTTCTCTTCTGAGGTAAAGTTTATATATTCTAAAATGCACAACTATAAAATTTTGATAAATGAATTTCAAAATGTAGCCCATAAATTACAGAATCTGTTCATTACTGGGACATTTTTATTCATTTAAAATACACAATTGTAAGTTGACGACATGGCTCAGTGGTTAAGGGTACTTGCTGCCAAGCCTGACACCCTGTGCTTGATCCCTGTCTCTGGAGACAACATGGAGGAAGGAGAGAGCCAAATCCTACAAGTGTTTTTGTTCTCCAGGCATGCCTACTGGGGCACACTTCCCCCTACTAAATTCACATAATAAACACATATTTTAGGAACACGGTGTTAAATGGGTTTTAATATGTCTGCCCAGTTTTATAACCCCACCACTATCACCTTCAGAATATTCCCCTGAAGAATCTCTGTATTGTTAGCAGTTCTCTCTCTCTCTCTCTCTCTCTCTCTCTCTCTCTCTCTCTCTCTCTGTCTTTTGTTTTTGTTTGTTTGTTTGTTTGTTTGTTTTTGAGACAGGGTTTCTCTGTGTAGCCTTGGCTGTCCTGGACTCACTTTGTAGAGCAAGCTGGCCTCAAACTCACAGCAATCTGCCTGCCTCTGCCTCCTGAGTGCTGGGATTAAAGGCGTGCGCCACCACACCTGGCAGCAGTTATATCTCATATCCCTCTCCAATTCTTCCCAGAACTCTGTGCAAATACAAACACATTTCCTATCTCTATAGATTTGATAATTCCATACATTTCTTATGAGTGGAATCAGATGGTATGTTGGCTTCAAGACTGTCATCATATGATTAGTGTAATGTCTTCAAGTCTCATCCATGTTAAAGTGTGTGTCAGTGTGTCAGTTTGTATGAAATGTGAATTCCTTCTGTAGATGTATCACATTTACTACTTATCAGTAGTCTTTGAATTGTGCTTCCATTTTATTGATGGCCAACAAATAATGTTGCTTATTGGTTTGCAAATATATGTACTAAGGAGATATGTGGTTTTATTACTACTGAACACACACACACATATATACATACATATATATATATATATATATGTAAAATTACTGGGCCATTTGATTAGACTATTCAACAATTTGTAGAACCGGCGAATTGTTTCCAAGTGGCTGAATAGTTTTACATTCCTTACAGCTGTACAAGGGTTCCAAATTCTCCACATTTTTGGCAATACTTTCCTTTTCATCACAGCCATTCTACAAGGTGTTTCTACTAAGTTTTGATTTGCATTCCCAGCCCCCATAGTTAATAATGTTCACAGTTTTTCATATTTATTATTCCCTTGCATGTCTTCTTTTGGTAAATAACAATGCAAGTAGTTTGACTATATTTGTGAAATATTACTTTATTTTTAGTTATGCATATGTATGTCTGTATGTAGTATGCACTCTTGAGTACAGGTGCCCACAGATGTCAGAGGAGGGTGTCAGATTTCTGGGAGCTGGAGTTACCAGCTCTTGAGAACTGCCCAGTGTGAGTACTGAGAACCGAACTGGAGCCTTGCGTAAGAGCAACACATACGCTTGACTGCTAAACCCTCTCTCCAGCCTATTACTGTTAAACTATGATTACTCTTCATAATTACATTGTAAGAATACTTTATAGAGTCTAGATCCAAATCCTATATTGGAAATGTGATTTTACAATATTTCTCAATTTGTAGGTTAATTTTTTTTTAGCATTCTTGATCATATTATTTGTGGTTCAAAAGCCTTTACTTTTGAAATAGTCCAACTTATCTATTCTTTTGTTATTTATTATTTGTTTTATATCTTAGAAACTATTGCCAACCAATGTCATACAGACTTACTAATTTGTAATGTATCCTATTATCTTAGTTATTCCATCTAGAATAAAATTTTATTTTAATTTTTGTGCATGGTATAGGGAATTGGTAGAATTTCCTTTTTATGCATATGGACATCCAGTTGTCCCACCATCATTTGTTGAAAGACATTTTTAACCAAATGTTCATGGGTCTATGGTCAAGCAAAACTTACCCACATATTTTTTAGGTTTCTTCTTGGACACAATTCTGTACTATTTGCCTGTACAGTCAGCCTTATGCCCATGCCACAATTAACACATTACCCAACTTTTATGCTTGTATATTCTGTGGACTCCTTGAAGGAGGCAGGATCTGAACTGATGAGAATGATGAGATTTCCTGTGAGAATTCATGACTTGTGTTGATATTATCAGGGGACAGAGAACAGAGACATCGGGGGGGGGGATTAGGTCTTGGATTAGAATCATATGTAAGAGGCGAGAGATTGGGTTGGGAGGTAACAGAAAACTCCCATTCATGTCTCCTTCATCAACCTGGTATCCAGAATGTTTAGCGAGGGAGGTGCAATGAGGAAGGCAGCTGACTTTGCAGTGTGCCTCCAGCACTTATTTTACGCTCATGGTCATCAGAAGTTTTGAAGCAGTCAACTGCGGATGACACCTGAAGCCTTGGTAATGAGCAAATTTCTGTCCCTTAAAGTAACAAATCTCAGATTGTACCTGAAAAATCTTGCTCAAACCTGAGCTGTTCTATGCTCATCATCCAGATCTGGGGCTCAAATATTCTCTTTTCTAAGGCACTGTCTCAAATCCCTGCCTCTCACACTCATCACACTCTGGACTCTACCTGAGTTTTCCTTGGCCATTGTGTTCTGCTTGTGTTTTCCTAATGCTGTTTATCATCGTCTGACATTGTTTATCATTGTTTTCTGTTTTACTTTCTGTTTGCTTCAGCTAAAGTGTAAGTACTACAAGAAAAAGTAGACTCTCAATTTAGTTCACTGATGTGTCCATGAAGCAGATGCAATGTATTATGGTCTAAAATGTGCCCTCCTCTCCTATTTAGATAATGAAGAACTAACTACCAATTTGCTACCTTTGAAAACTGAGATTAGAATACTGGAGCCCTCGTGGCAGGAATAATACTTTGCAAAAACAAAACAAAACAGAACAAAAACAGAGTGCAAAGGCCACCTAGAATGTACCTACCTGCCAATATTGAGAGATGGTTTTTCTGTGGGACACAATTGAATGGCACTTTGATTTCACATTCTCTAACCTCCAAAAGGTTTCAATATTCAGACAGTGTCTAAAACTAAAGTAATAGATGATATGAACGTGTGACACATAAAATTAAAGTGGCCATGAAATGTTTTGAAGACGTCTGAGAAGGAATATCTAGAGAGTAAGGAAAAACAATCTCTAGGCTGTTTTTTTTTTTTTTTTTTTTTTTTTTTTTTTTAAGAGTAGACTAAACTACTGTTGAGAGTGAAAATAACTTATTGTCAGCCCTGACATTAATTCTCTACACATTTACTGAGAAATCATTAAACAGAGAGTCAGGAATCTGATGTGTGAGAAGAGAAGATACATAAAGTGTAGCCTCAGGATGCAGCGCTTTCCGATTTCAGTCACAGCAGTAGGGGTGAGCTCAAAAATATGTCGCTCTTAGGAAAAGAATAACAAGGAAAAGGACATTCATTCAATCACTCAGTCATTTATTTACACAACAATTTGGGGGCGTTTCTCCATGACAGCACAGCTCAATGACTTAGAACAGTCTAGACTTATTAGGGTGGACAACACATTGCTTCAGAGTTTCAGATGTGCAGGTGGCTAACCCTTGGAATCCCACGAGAGTAGACTCCTGAACCCCTGCAGATTCCAAACTCTGAGACCCTCAAGTCCTTTATATAAAGTTGTGTAGCATATTCTAGCATATCTGTAACATGTATGGCCCCAGATACACTATACATACTATGTAAGCAGACAGGAAAATGAGCCTAAATGCAGAGAAAACAGTCCATGCGCTGGGTTTAATTGTGGATGGGTAACCCATGGACACAGAGGACCACTTGACCTATAGAAAATAATATATGTTCTTGATGGCAAGGAAAGAAAATGATTTGTTGATATTGGGGAACCCATTATGTGCAACCTTTCATAAGAAAGAAGGTGACTAAAATCATCAAATATTTTAGGGGTACCCAGTGTGTGTTTTGCTTTAAGCTCAATCTTATGGTAAAGCAAAAGAAGTCTTAGAAGCTATTATGACAAACATGTAGTTGGACAATAATTGAGTTTCTGTTCATGGATATTGACCAGGAATACAGTATGATTAACACGGATTAATTTAATCTCAAAACAGCTTCCTTGAAACAAATTAAGATGTTATCTAATAATGTATTCTAAATCTTTCAACTCTTTCCATGGTTTTTAGCACGTGGTGAAGATAGTGAATTTTGGTCCAATGTGTAGGAAGAACGCATACAGTAGAACATTACTGTATTTTTACAAAGGTTAGAAAAGAAAATTTACATCTTAGAAAGGCTATAACAGAATGTCTGAGGCTGGGAATGTTTTAATATTTGCATTGAAAAATGACACCACTTTCCCTAGAAGACCAACCCTGGTTACACAAATTTTTTCCATGAGCTTTGTCCAGGGCTGTCAATTACAATGCAGGCTGTGTGGCTCAGTCCCTGTACATTGTGATGAATACTTGGCTTGACAAAGTGTCTGCAGACATAACAAATATAACAGCCGCAGTCAAATTACAGGGTGTAAAAAAATATTGCAGGATGAATTATTTGTCAAGAAATAAAAGATGCATTGTAATTTGCCAAGAAACAACTGTCTAATGTGTTTTCTCTTTTTTTAAAAAATGTGCTTGCTTGCAAAATATTTGGAAAGTAAATTATCTATTACTATTGCTTGCTTGTTAATTGTCAGTAATAATCCCTTTCAATTACCATGGTGAAGTAGGTCAGCCAATTTTTAGTGCTTATGAAACTTGCAATTTAGAGCAAGACAGCTTATCAGCAAGTTAGAGTTTAATATGATTGAGCAAGTACACATGTCTTTTCAGTCCTCTGAACCTTAAACACAAACCCCGACCTGCTATGGATAATACCCGAAAACAGTATGTTGTATTCACATAATTTCATACCTGCTTACATGATGGTAGTCCAGTCTCAATATTTTTATTATTTTTTAGATTAATATAGACTAAGGTTTAGAGATTTTTTTGCATTTATGGAAAATTTAACTGAATACTTTGGTTGCCATATACATACATTTCTTCCCACTTCCCATTTTAATGTACCTAAACTCTTCTTTGGATATTTCATATTCACGGGCAGTTTAGAAGTTTGGGGTTACCTTTGTATATTTTGGATAATACCCTTTTCTCCACATGGGTCCCACCTCATTTTTCTAGCACCTTAGCCATTTACCCAATTCATATCTCATAGTCATTGAAAACCTTAAGATTTTTATAATGATTTTATCAATGAAAAGAGGGGTGGCTGGATTGGGACAGGAAGGGAGGAAACACAGTTGCCTAATAAAGTTGGTAGGGACTGAGCTAAGGCACTATTAATGGGAACAAAAGGACAGGGAAAGTGTTAAGGACATTCATAGCAACAGTGAAGAGACACAGCAATGGCGTCTGTGCCCATGCAGGAGAGAACAGACTTCCAGGCTTCTGGCTCAGCTTAATAAATACATTAAGAGCGAGAGGAATATTCGAGAAGAGTGAACTGGGAGGCAGGAAATGATGATTTGCTATAGTTAAGGGACCTTTGAGTAAAGATGTCAGTTTTGAGTCACAGTAGGGGCAGCAAATAACTTACAGAAGCTCTCAGGACTAATTTAAAGCTGTGTGGGTCATCAGTGTACATTGGAAAACAGATGTTACTGAGTATGGGATACATACAAGGGGCTTTGACACTTGTACAGAGGGGAAAGTCAATTTTAAAGCCACCAACTTCCTGCTGGCTTCATGGTGTTGAAGGCAGGAGAGAAGTGAGAGAATTTGAAGTGTTGGAATGGGTGACTCTTTCTTTAATTCAAGCATTATCACCCAGTGGAATCCATCCCTCTCTTCTCTCTTCTCTCTCTCTCTCTCTCTCTCTCTCTCTCTCTCTCTCTCTCTCTCTCTCTCTCTCTCTCTCTCTCTCTCTCTCTCTGTGTGTGTGTGTGTGTGTGTCTGTGTGTTTGTGTGTGTGTCTGTGTGTGTGTGTGTGTGTGTGAGTATCCTTATCTCTCCTCTTCCCACTGAAACAAAATGATTACATAACGAATGTCTATAATTCAGACACCATCTGACTCAGCTTGCTGTACACAGAAAAACCCTGAGGTCCAGAGATTGTTCCCAACTGGCCAAAGACCTCTCTGCTGATTGACTGTTGCCCAGAACAACATCAAATGCTACGTTATCTGGCTTTATCACTCTTATAAGCTTCTTCTGCTGTTTGCCAAGTTGGGAAAGATTCAAAGCTCACACTCGCCTATGACTTCAATTTTAATTTTTGTACCTGTAGCTGCAGATTTTAAATATCAAAGTTTCCCCTTGTTCAAAACCTGCAGAACAAATGGAAACTTCCAGCAAGCTGGATGTTTTGTGATTAGGCCTACTTTAGGTTGTACAGGTTCCCTGTTCTACAACAGTATGATGTCTTTGCATTAAAAAGAAAAAAAAAAAAGAGATGGATTTAAGTCACCCTCCATCCCTGCCTTTTTATGACAGCAATTTTTTAAAGGTTGAGCAGACTTGCCCCACACCTGTTTCTTTTAAACTGAAAGGGACCCAGCTGCACTCTGTAGGGAAATCACATAGACAACTGGAGATTTTGTCAATTTACAGCCAAGCTTGGCTAGAGAAAAGTGGATAGCTGATTTGGGAAGATAGAGAATAAGTCCATTTACCTGAAGATGAGCATGGCCTGGCGGAGGAGACCAGAGATAATGAGGAAGGCTTCCTTTGGTTTTGTGGGAGAAATCTAAATTCTGTAACATCAATCAAGACAGTTTTATCTGATTGCTAAGCTTCAAGAGAACCAGTGAACATTTAAAACAGCTACAGAGAAAGGGAAAAAGAAGAGACAAAGTACAATCATTCTCTGGTATGTAAAGTTGAAAACTAAAGCAGTAATGATATAGAATTAACATTAAAGTTTAATGCTAGAGAATTAAAGTGGGAACCTAGCCTAATTTCATAAGAACAAACCATTTCCTTTTAGGTTTTCAGACCTCATCTGCAAGAGATTATAAACCTAACTCGATGCCCATGGAAGAGAAATGGTGGACTGGTGTGAGCAGCCTGGGCTAAGAAAATTCAATTCTTTACAACTGATTTTTAAAAGCCTCATTAAGAATAAACCCACACCATATATCCTCTTTGATGTTCCATGGCTGTAGATTAAAGTCTCCTGCTTATTGCCTGTGTTCGGTGCATCTTGTCTACCTGAAGGCTACAGCTGGCTTTACGAAACTCTTAGGCAGTATGGGCCCATGGAGCACTGCCAAAGAATGTTCAAGAAACCACTTCGTTTCTTGCCGTCCCCCCCCCCCCCGGCCAAAACACACACAGACACACAGACACATACACACACACACACACACACACACACACACACACACCATGTGCAAACAGATGATAGTAACTTGTTTTTAATAATCTGATTCTCATGAGTAGTTACCAGTCCACCTGACTAACTCCTCATTGTTGCCCAGAAGCAATGACACAGTTTCAGGGGACATGCAGTACAGGGGACAAAATGCCTGGGATATTGGGAAAGTTAAAAAAGATATGTTAGGTAGCATAGGGAGCAATAGGACCCTCCTTAATTGACTTTATTTCAATGTTTCTGAAAATGCCAGTCATGCATAAACAAAGGATATACTGAAGTGTAAATCATCTATGTATGTTCCCTGCTCCATGACCGAGTCTATAACTTTTGCACATATAAAATCTTAAAGCCAACAAGGTAATAACAGACTGCTGTGCCTGGTTCCAAGGCCACAGGGCTCTTGGAAATAGATGTCGAATTTCGCATATGTATAGAAAGCAGAGCTCAGGTAAAGCTCAGGTAAAGTCTCAGGTTCATCTTGAACCAGGCCTCCCCAAGGCAGTTTTCAGGAAAAGGGCATGAAAAAAAAATGTCCTCTGGAGGGAACATTATGCAGAAAGCCCAAAGATGTAAAGACCCTGAAGCATGCACAGGAATACATAGACCAAACTGACGCCAGCAGGGAGATTCCTGAACAGTTGAGGATAAAGAACGGAGAGAAAAGAAAGGCAGCTGTCTGCTTGGATAGCAGCCATTTTAAAGGAAAAACAATGGATCCATTTTGTTGCTGCAGACTGAGATTCTATACCACTCTTTCCTCTACAGAGGACACGCTGCAGTTCTTGTGCTCAGAGAGGTTATCCACAGCTGGCTTGCGTTTAGATAGCCACTCACAGGGTATCCATGTGGACACCGGGAGGATCCTGGGTCTGGTACAAAGTGCGGGAGATGCGTAGTCTCTTGCAAACAGCCCCTTTTTCGTTTAACTTCTCATGACTTATCTTGTTCTAAGGAAGCAAAGTGCGAACAGATCATGTTCCTGACGACTGAGAAATGCTGGCCCACGCCTCTTTTCACAGGAACCCCCACACTGTGTACTTCTGCTCTTCCTTTTCTTGCCCGTGTTTAAAGAAACAGAGAACCAACGGGGCGCAGTGGCACATGCCTGTTTGCCCAGCACTCGTAAGGTAGAGGCAGGCAGATCTTTGTGAGTTTAAGGCTAGCCTGGTGTGGTCTACAAAGTGAGTCCAGGACAGCCGAGGCTACAAGGAATAACCCTGACTCGAAAAAAACAAACAAGAAAGAAAGGAAGAAAGAAGGAAGGAAGGAGGGACGGAAGGAAGAAAGGAAGGAAGGAAAGACTCAGTAAGGATTGTCTGAAAAAAACGTTGAGGACTGCTCATGTTGGCACCCCGTTCTGGAAACTTCCTGCTCTCCCCTTTTGTCTCCTACTGATTCTTCCATGGAACAGTACTGCATTGTGCTGCTGTCCTGAGCTTGGATTTTCCTCCCTACATCCTGTGATACTCTCCAAAGGAACAAACAGGTCCTATTTCTTTCCCACTCTCTCTACGGGCTAATTTTTGTGGAGTTTGTGTGATTTTTGAGGTTTCTGAAAGTGTTGGAAATACTGACGCTTTTCCCAGAAGTGCAGTGTGAACCAGGGCTCTCACAGTGAGTGCTGGTGGAGAGGTGGTGGTGTCGGAAGCAAATAATCTGCTAAATTAATAAACCTCATAAATTACAAAATCCCCGAATACCAACTGCTGAAATACAATCACTCTCTGACCTGAACCTATTAAGTGAAGAAGTCTGCTGTGCATAATTTACAGCAGTGCTATGAATGAAAAATAGCTCCTTCAAAGGGAGATAAAACACAAAACGGTCTGGTTGTGGAAGCAGAATTACTGATTTACTTCGGTTCTTATTTATTTTAATATTGTTTTATGGGTGACCTAATAATTTTGCCTTTATCATGGTTTTCCTCTTAATTGCTAATAAGCCACCCTGAGACAACATTACATTTTTCCAGTTGGATGGTAAGAGTAACTGGGAAAGCATGTCATCCTGTTCTTCTTGTATGGATGTGTGCTTCCTTGAAGGTCAGGAGTGCAGCACTGCATAGACACACAGCTGCACTTAGTGCAGCCTCTAATCGGGTCAGTCCTCCTGCCTAACATGTTAAGGCCTTTTAAGGGTAGTAATTCTGTAGTTGTAGACATGTGGACATGGGAGCTGGGAGTTACTAGTGTCAGTAGTCACAAGTCAGTGGATCCTGGAGGTCTGCAGTATGAAGGAATGTCTACAGCTAAAAATGTGGTATTGTGGACTCAGAATCCCCTTAGACCTGTTCCTACCATAAAGGGCTAAGAAAGATGCAAGGAAGCCAGAAGGCGCTAAATGTTGTCCATGAACTTTACTGCAGTGATGGTGGCCTTGGTATTTGTACATGTTCAGTGTTATCAAACTGGACACATATTAAACATGATATAAAATATTTGTGCATCAATTACACCTTAGGAAATCTGTTTAATAAAAATAAAATTAAAACAAACAGATCCTCATTTCTCAGATGAGAGTAATTTGCCATGTCCTCTGTCAGTGTATTTGTTAATACCTAAAATATTTTTGATTCTCAAGATAAGGTAAAGCAGTGGTTGTGGTATTCAGGGGACAGAAGCCAGAAATAATTCCACAGTTCCCAATGCAAACACCGTGAGCTAGCTGCTATTTGGCCCCAAATAATATAGAGTTGCTGTTAGGGGCATGACACAGTAAGGTGAAAACAGGCACCAACCTAGACTTCTAGGTATTTAGGAAGAGGAAGATAGTTAATTTGTGCTGTTTGTTTGAGACAATCTTACTCAGTAGCCTAGATTTCATCTGCTTCAGTCTTCTAAATGCTGGGCCGACAAGTGAGAGCTAGTGAGCTACTACACCTGGCACTCTTGTCAAACTAATATGTAGACTTTTGCTCCCAAGCAAGCATTCTGTCTACATCAGCCAAAATGAATTGGAAATTCATCTCCTTAGCGCTCTCTCTCTCTCTCTCTCTCTCTCTCTCTCTCTCTCTCTCTCTGTCTCTCTCTCTCTCTGGAATTTGGAGTAAAAAGACTAAAAGCACTCACCTTTTCAAAGGGAGCCCAAGTGACTTCAGCATACGGAAGCTGTCCAAGGAGCTGTAATCTGAAGAGAAAAAGTAGAGTAGACTATGTGCTGCGAGATCACTCCTGTGAAAAAGATTTTTGGACCCAGATGGGCTGAAAGAATTACAGAGGTGGGGGAAAAAAATCCCGTCCTGCCTGTCATACTGATTCTATTAATGAAATCATATTTAAAATTCCAACCTATATCTATTATTTTGGGACTCTGGGGGTGAACACTTGCTGGGATTGAGTGATTAAAAGAAAAAAATGAAAGAAGGGCATCTAATTAGGGCACTCAGATATTGTATTGCAATGTCAAAATACACAGATCATGACTGCACTGGGCAGGATTTAATTTTTTTTTTTTTAACCTAAAGTCAATTTACTTTTAGAAGTTCTTCGAGAAAATTCTAAGGTGCAAAGTAGCCACTTAATTATCTCTCGTTTCCTTTTAAGTTCTAAATTTCTTATTTCCATGTCCTTTAAATGCTATTTATTTATTTAAGTTTTCCTCTTAACTGTGCTTTTCTTCTGTCTATAACAACACGTGCTACATTATAATTATATGGTTTCGCTATAGCAAAGAAAGAGTGTATTAAACTGAAAAATAAGCCAGGCACAATGGCTCATGGCTGTAATCCCAGCACTCTGGGAGGCAGAGGCAGGCAGATTTCTGTAAATTCAAAGCCAGCCTGGTCTACAACGTGCATCCAAGACAGCCATGGTTACATAGAGAAACCCTGTCTCGAAAGAAACCAACAAAACAAAACACCACCACCACCAAAACAAAAAACAAAACAAAACAAAAAAACCTGAAAAATATTTTAAAGGATGATGTTTTCAGATGAAGCCTGCCATATCACTTTTACTGAGTCCTGAGATGGATGCACTCAAACAGGCTAACACCACGTTGGCTTTGAAGCATTCTTATTTGATGAACAAAGCAGTCATGGTGGTGAGTTTGTGAAAATTAACCTCCAAGTTGGCACAACTTAGAATAACCTGGGTTTGAGGCCTTGATCCAGAAATTATCCAAATCAGCTCGGCCTCTGGGCATGTCTGTCTGGATTAATTGAGGTGGGAGGGGCCACCCTGATTGTGGGCGGTGCCATTTCACCGCCAGGACTGCCCAAGAGGGAAAACTGCAGCTGACAGGAAACAGTAGGGGTCTGGCAGGCTGCCTTTGTTTCTCCTCTCTGGACTGTGGTTGGGATGAGACTATCTACTGATCCCTCTGCCTTCACTTCCCTTCAGTGATTGCTGTGAAACTAGGACAGTTGGTTTATGCAGCAGACAAATAAAGAGGCTGAGGCAGAGGACGCAATTCAGGAAAGATGGATTCAAGAATCCTCCCCACAATGAAGAAGTTCTGTGCGCGTGAATGAGCAGAAAGAACTGGGTTGAGTCCCTGCTTTGCAGCAGTGTCCTTTGTAGACCTTTATTTTCTTTCCTAGAAAATGACCTACGGACTATTAATATCTACCCATTGATTCTTCTGTCACAACTAAGTGAAATATTCTATGGAAAGGACTTTCAGTGGGGTGCACACGTCCCCATCTCTTCTTTTTCTCCTGTTGTCTTTATAGTGCACATTTCTGTGTTGTGAAGCTCTCAGCTGTCTCACATGTCCATCCCAGGCAGAGCAGTGTCCTCAAGTTTACTGGTAATTCCTTCTGCCTTCTGGAATTTGCTCTGCACATCTAAATGCCACAGGCACCCAACGACAGAGAGATGTCTGGTGAGCGAAGGCCACGGGAGGGAAAAGTGGCCCCATTCAATGCATAAGCTCCCTAGCCTCAGCACCATTAGCAAGTCTCAAGCTTTTCCCATGGTCCCTACCTTCTGTTCTTCTATAAACGTCAACACTCATGAGATGTGGCTTTATCCTTCCCCTATTGATTATCTAGGTCTGAGATGCTCACTACACCAGACGGTGGCTCCAGGGGACGCTTTGTGTTCAGTGGGATAGCATAACCTGGAAGGAACTTCTCAAGGGGAATGTTTGAAGGGGAGATGTTTTCACATGAAAAGCAGATGTGTCTGTTGTCCCTCGCAACCCAAAACAATGTCTTTGCTTCTCTTACTAGCTATGGCAGTCCTGAGTAACATGCTGGTGTTCCTAAGGAGGTAAGAGGGCTTCTTAAAATCCACATTGGTGTGACAATGTCGACCACATGTTTACCAGTAATATTTATGTAATAAAATATAACACTCCCAAAGTTGTTATTGGAATAGGAAAGCGAGTGCTTCTAAATATCACTGCGCCTGAACAAGTAAAAAGATGAATAGAGCAAATAAGTTTAGGGTTCACAGATTAAAGCTTTTAAAAATAGAAAAATAATTACTATGCTTAAGAAATTTTTTAAAAAGGCAAGGAAATTCAGGGTATGTAGGTTAGACTTTTAAAAAGTGGGGGGAGGGGAGTACTATACTTGAAAAATAATTAGTAAAAACAAGTAAATGTAAGGTTCCTGGGTTAAATAGGGTTTCTACCCTGAGCTTTTCTGAAAAGCATTCAATCCCCCACAATTGTCTCAGATCGTGCTTTTCAAATGGAAGCTATATACATTTTTTGCTGATACAAATACCCCCTAATGTATCATATCTGCACTTTGTTATAATACAGTTTATTACTAAGAAGTTTCCCGAGTTATGCCGTGTCCACCTGGAGCCTTTCAAAATGTTTAGTGCCTTGTTTCCCCACAGCAGCAATTTTGGTCCCAGGAAATACTGACAATGTCTGGGGATATTTTTTCCTGGGCTCCGCTGAGACGGGTTTGCCTTCCACTGGGAAACAGCAGAGACAACAGATGTTGCGGACCCTCCTTCTCTGCACAGAATTGCCTCCAAAGACTTTTCGAACCCAAAAGCTGCCAAGAGGCATTGCTGAGAAATACTTCACTGGGAAATATCTTTTTCATGGTGCTTTCTGTGTACTTCCGCCCACATTGAAGCCCAGTAGACTTGTTATCCTCATTATTCCAAGACTGAGAGTCACAGTGCGGCCACAAAGTGCAGTGGGTGAAGGAGGTTTGGGGGAATCTCATAAGGAGAGCACTTGTGTAGCGCAGTTGAAGTCTCAGGTTCAATTCCCATCCCTGTGCTTAAAACAACAAACACCTGGAGGAACCTGGCCCTCACAGCACAACAGCAGCAACCCCACAGTGAGTGAGAGGAATCCCTGGTGAAGATGGAGAGAGAGGAAGGTTGGAAGTGACTTTGCATGACAACAGCTGCCAACAAGGCATCTAGGGGGACTGGAGAGCCTAGAGAACATCCTCAGATTTACTCCTGTGATGACCTGCAAGGCACACAGATTTCCCCCCCCCCCCCCGCCCAGTCCTCCCCATGCCCTGCCACAGCCAGGCAGCAAGTGGGAGAAACCACAGACAGGTGGCACCAAGGGTGCAAATTTTCCTTTTCCACACCATGGTTTTGCTTTTCTGAATTTTTTAATTTAATATTTTTGTGTTTTGGAGAATTCTATATAAAAGTACTGTGTTTACATCATTTCTACCCTTCCTTTTCCTCCTCCAGGTCCTCCTGTGCCCCTCTGCTCTGTCTCAAATTCATAACACCTTCAATATTTATTATTGGTATACACACACATACTGTAATGATCATCATAAAACATGCCTTTCAGGGAGGTAAAAATAGCTTAGTCAGGATCCTCACTATACCCAAGGCTGCATTTGATAACCAGAACCCAGTGACTTCACTCACTCAAGATAACCAGACACACTCCTAGAACCCCATGATGCCCACTAGACAGCCATGCTCTGCTCTGCACATCTGGAGAGGCGCCACCTTGATCTGCCCTGTGGCTGGAGAGTCTCCCCCAGAATCTCGACCCTTGAATCAGAGATTTCTGTTAGAGACTGGACCTGACCTTCAGCTAAGATACATCACACAGTTGAGCAGACTTGGGGAGATAGACTTAGGACTGTAGTTAAGAATTTATAATGTAAACCTTATGTGATGACCCTCAGCATAATAAAATACAACTTTTGTTATACAAACTACATGTATCATCTACCTTTTTGTTTGAGACATACACACAGATATCATACACACACACACCACACACACATACACACACACAGACACACACACACACACACACACACACACACCTACTGTATCCATCTGCTGCTGCTAGCTCGTCGCAGTGGTGGTGCACACCTGTAATCCCAGTATCTAAGGAAGCAGAGGCAGGTGGATCTCTGTGAGTTCAAAGCCAGCCTGCTCTGCAAAGCGAATCCAGGACAGCCAAGGCTACACAGAGAAGCCCTATCTCAAAACACCAAACCAAACCAAAGCAAAACCTATCTTAAATTATCTAAGTAACAGTCTGCTAATTTCTAGCCAATAATTCAAATAAAGTTCAGTGTTCTACTTACCATCCATTCCATCCGCCATATTTTTTACTATTTTGAACATTAAAACTGAATGTCTTTAAGCGAGCCTTCCCAGCTTACCACAGCCTCTTTCCACTGTGTCACTCGGCCTTGCTGTAAGCATCTGTGTCAGCTATCGAGGTCCTCAGCTCATCCGCCGTCAGAGAAACAGCCAGCACTTGGACTCCAGTGACCATGACCGTCATCCCTGGCTAACAATGAGCAGATATTCCCTTTGTTCCTCCCTGAGACCCGAGCTTCCTTTATAAAGCCGGCTGTGCTCCTGAGCAGCTGGGACATTCACCTTCCTGACCAGGGCCTGAGAAAATGAAAAGTTTCATTTCCGTATAAATGATACATATTATTATAAGCAGTAATACGTATGTGCTGCACTTCAACGTTACCAAGGTTCTTCACGATTTTTTTGTGTGTGTGTGTGATACTAATAACAATAACAGTACTAATAACCGGTACTCGTGTCTTGAGCTACTTTTTTATTAAATAAAATCAATACCATGGGAAAGTGCTTCCTGCTCCTCTTCTAGCTTCGGGTGTTTCCTGGCAGCCTGAATAGCAGTAAACAAGAGTGAGATGTTATTGTCACCAGTCTTTCAAGACCTAGCTAGACAGCTCTTTCATTAAACCTTCCTTGACCACCCCACCCTTGAACTCCCTCTTTGAATTCCAGCAGTGGTTAGTTCTCCTTAGTTTTCTTGGTCATTGTGTGTGCACACAGCCTTGTACTGCCTCCATTGTTGTCACGCTGTTATTTAAATATTTGTGGAACAAAGACTCTAGTCATTAATTGTTTGCGTGTTTATCTCATCTCTCCTGAACTGGATTATGGGCTTCCCGTGTCAGAGACGGTGCTCTCCGCTATACTTTACAGCACACTCCCTCTGTGCCAGGCACCTAGTAAGTGCCTTTGATTTCATCTGAAGAGAATGTTGGGTCCTACAAGTGCCAAACGAATATGTCTCTTAAAACTCCTCCTCTGTAGGCTGCGCCTTCTGGAACACAACTAGAGAAAAGCTTTGAAGTGAGGTTATGGTGTATTTCTTTCTGATTCCTTCCCAGGAATTGAAAGCGCCCGTTGTCTACCCTAGCAAAGAAAGATCATTTGAATCTTTCTAATGCAAATTTCAGTATATACTCTTCTTTGTCATGAAGGTCATCTGCTAGAATCTAAAAGTGTCTGTTGGTAATGACTATTTAAGTGGCATATTTCTAATCTTTGAAAGGACAGCCCCATGTTTAAAATTATTTTCTTATTTGTCTATTGTTGCAACTTAAAGCCCTTTTGCTTATATGCACTATAAAAATGTTAATAGCTACATATAGAGTGACTTTACGACTGTGGTGTCATTTTTCTCAGCTTGATCAGCTCTTTTGAATGGCATCATTATGATCAAAGTTGTTTACAGTAATAAAATATGAATAGTTTCTATAAAAAAAAGTAGACACCATTACAATTAAACAGAATCTGGCATTTTAGAATGTCATAAGCAGTCACAATGGCAGTGTGGGATAAGCAAGTCTACATACAAACATAAGAGTGACCCACAGAAGTCTTTGAAACACAAAAATGAATGCAAATTGGGGAAGTGCCATGATACAGAGTTGGGTGGGAGGCAGAATATTCAACCTACCTGGACCCTATGAACAAAATAATGTGCAGTTTGTTAATATTTTCTTTATAATGGGAAATGTCTCAATAAAACTTGGGTCTTAATACTTCACTTGATTATGAATCCTGGAAAAATGAGCACATTCTTATTTGTGGAGTACTTATTCAGTTTTATTACCAAGATATTGAAAAACATGACAGCCGAGGCATATAAAATAATGCTATACATCTTTCTACTGAGTATTAACACATTCAAATGCCATAAAAATCTCTCCATCAAAATACTGATTTTAACACTATTTTTCATTTTTGTAAATATTGACCTCTTTCTGTCTGATGTGTGCATTCATTGCTACAAACACTAGAAGGGGGATAAGGAAGACATTTGAGGAAATTCTAGTCAACCATTGTTGCTGTTGCTTCAAGCTTCTGAAACAGGACTGGGGGGCTGTAAGAGATAGTAGGCTGGCTTGGAGATAAAGGAACCGGTCTTGGCAATTTCACAAGGTGGTTGCCTTCAGATTGCTTAAAGTAAGTAAAAACTTGAGAACTGGAAAAGCAGCTGAATCCAAGAATGAGCTCTTTTGTTGTAGAAGCAGAATCAGAATTCACATGGTTCTTGGTATGTGAATACGTAGGAACTTGTGTATAAATATAATTAAAAATCAGCTTAAGAATGTTGTAAGTAATGCCAACAACACTAGAGTGTAACTCAGGACCTTTGATTGTTCTGCTAATTCATTCTTTATGTGTGTGAATAATGAAAGCATTTTGCCATGTCAAAATAGTTTATCTGCTGAATGAAGAGAGTCCAAGCTTGCCAGACCTTCCTCTGGGGCCTCACATATACTGTTCTTGACACACGTGGGCAGCGCAGGGCTCTGCAGCCTTGGACATCGCTGGTGGCCATTTGGGCAATGGCTTCAGCATCACTCAGATTTTTCTCTGATTTCCAAGATAAAAATCACCGAGGACAATCCTTCTGCCTTGCGCTCTCTCTCTCTCTCTCTCTCTCTCTCTCTCTCTCTCTCTCTCTCTCTCTCTCTCTCTCCTCTATGTGTGTCACACTATGCTGTTATGTGTGTTCACATGTGTGTACATGTGGGTAGGAATGCATTCACATGTGTGTGGAGGCCAGTGCTGGGTGTCTTTTGTTATTACTGTTGATCTTACACTTTTGAGACAGAGTCTTCCATGGACCCTGACACTTACCAACCTGGCCAGGCTTTCTCGGTGACCTTTAGGGACCCTCTTGTCTCTCGTTGCCCAGTGCTGGGATTATAAGCACATTACTTCACTAAGCCTTTTGTGTATGTGGTGTGGGATGGAACTTTATGGACTGAGCCCAGACCTCTGGCTTCCTCACTCTTCTGTATAAATATTTCTCTATTTATTCATCAGACAATTATTGTACAGCTAAGCTTGTGCTAGGCAGTGGCTTAAGAGATCTGGGGCCACTTTGAAGGCTATAACAATGTAGAGAAACAAGCAGTTTTTAATTAAATAAACACAACAAATAATCATTGGACTAAATAGACTCCGACTCTAAGAAAGATGCAATTCTTTCTATTTTGAGGAAAAATAAAATGACTGTTCATACAGAAAATAAGATCAATTTTTAATCATCTATCTTTTAAACTTCTTTTGTAAAAATTTGCTAACCAAAATTGATTAATAAATATTTAAAACTGTGATAGCTACAGTCAAACCCCATACTGTTATTCTCTCGTGAAAAATTAAATTGAGTTACTGGTTTGATTAATTTTGAAAGCTCTTCTTTAGGGTTATAGGCATCTGACGGAAAAATTGAAGTGATGATTGATTTACATGACACACTTTAATGGAAAGTAGCATAAAGCATTGCAAAAGGCCTCTGACTCTTTCAAAGATGAATGAACCCCAGTGAGAAATGCCAGGTTTGTAGGTCAGAGAAAATGCCTCTCTGAGGAACCCTCACCTCTGGCATGCTTCTCCTGTGCCACACTGGCTGGTCAGGGAGCTTTCTTTTGCATTCCTGATCCGTGTTTTCTGTGCATAGCAGCTAAACCAAGCAGTGGTACTCTCCCCTCACACAATGGTAACAGCAAGCTTCATCAAAGAACAGTAAATGCAAAGAGCTGACAGTTTGAGTTTCAAGCATCCACATTATACAGTGGAGGTCAGAGACTAGCAAACCTCCTCTGCTACCCTCCATTAGGAAGACATTGGCTGCCTGTTAGACACCTTTGTATTTACATTGTAAGCAGAATTGACAGCACACTGTAGGCATTCCCAGCAACTGTGGAGTAGGTGAAGGGTTAATCCTGTCTATAACTGTACTGTGGGTCACCCAAGTTTATTTATTTATTTATTTGTATTCATGCTTTCCAAATGTTCTATAATTGTACTTTTTTATCACGACGGGAGACAGGGCTTAGTCGGTGGTTGAACCTTCGCCTGCTATGTACAGACTCTGTGTTTGATCTCTAGAACTGTAAGAGACAAACAAACACACCTCACAGTCAGTGGAGAAAAAAATAGTAGGCAACGGAAACATGTGTTAGAATCCTCTTTGGCATCTTCCGCAGTTCAGCGTGCCCTCAAGTTGCTGCATTTGTTGCTTGTGGCCCATCAGTACAGAGACAGGCTGCCAGAGGTGTGGCGTCCTATTTTTTCCTCCCTTTGGGCACCAGAACTTTTACTGTCGTATCTCCTGTAAGATCTGAACTTGGAGAAGGCAACAGTCAAGACAAATCGATATTTACTAATTACTTAATGAGCTTAATGCTTAGTTTACCCAGTATCTTCCTGCATTCTATGTCGGTGTTAATGAGCTCTTAGACCATGTGGGTGACCTTTAACACAACAATTCACATCATGTCAAGTAAATTTGAGTAAAAACCATGCATGTATCCTTCAAATGTGTTTTCAAAATAAGTTGTTTATCCTCTAGCAAAAGTGTTTCCATCCCCAAAATTCTTCCTAGGAAAGAGAGGCCTATCTACCAAGGCAAGACATCCTTGATAGCAGTAGTGTCATCATTTTCCAGCTGAGGACAGAGTAGCAATCCCATGCAGGACAAAGTGACTGAGACAACATTCCCACAAGACCTGTACTCCCATGCTGGTCAGCCTGCTCCTAAGATACTCTTTTTAGCCAGACTCTGTAGAACCACCTGATGACACAAAGTTGTCAGGTTTAGAATTTGCAGCAAGAAAGCTGCAACTACTTTACTTTCAGAAAAATAAGTGAAATGTCAAGCATGTCGCTTAAATTCTGGTTCCTAGGGGAAGTAAACCAGCCCCTCAGTCAACTGTGGCTACAAGGAGTCGCAGTGATGGTTTTCCTTCACCTGAGATCTCTTTCCGCTTATGCTCAGCCCTCCCACCTCCCGTTAGCTGATCTGCCATGACCCATGGTGTTCGCATCATATTGATTTGTATATCATAATGAGTAGTTCCTTATTTTAGAGCATAAATGCTAATCATAAGATTTGCTCACTTATTGTCCTTTGGGGAACCACAGAAGAATATCTTTAGATTTAATACTAATACATCTTTTCTTTTCTTTTTTTTTTTTTTTTTTTTTTTTTTTTTTTTTTTTTTTTTTTTTTTTTTTTTTTTTTTTTTTTGTCTAATTCCGCTATTACTAGATACAGCATAGATCCATGTAATTCTGGGACGTAGAAAAATACATGCTATGTCAAATGGTTCACTCAAATTACTGGTTATTTTATCTTCAAAATTAAAGATCCATATTGGAGCCATTTTCAATCTTCTGTTCCTTATGTATAGGAGGGAAATTTATGTAACTCGTGGTTTTTTTTTCAAAGGAAGTCAACAATTATGATTTGAAAAAAGCCTTCCACCTCAAAGCCTATCACATTTGCTGTTACAATGAGCATGGAAGTCAGGTAGCATTCCTACCTGGAGTAGCTGAGTACGCGCTGTTTCTGGGCCTCTAAACAACCGCCATTTGGGGCCTGGACAGATGGTTCAGAGACTAAGAGTGCTGTCTGCTCCTCCAGAGGTCCTGAGTTCACTTCCCGGCAACCACATGGCGGTTTGCAGCCATCGATAATGAGATCTGGTGCCCTCTTCTGGTGTGCAGGTGTTACATGCAAGCAGAACACTGTATATGTAATAAATAAATCTTAAAAACAAACAAACAAACAAACAACAACAACCAACATTTAATGAAAACTATCTGAGCACCGTTATTATTCCTGTGTCCCTTCATGTGCTGCCTCCTTCATGTTCCTCCCTAAGTTGCTGCTACCTCCTCCCACCACTTCCTCTTCTTCTTTTTCTTCCTCTACTCCTTCTTCTCTTCCTTCTTCCCTTTTTCTTTTGAGACAAGTTTTCGTTGTGCAGTTGGATTGTCCTTGCTATTTATCCCAGGCTGGTCAGGGCTATGTAACCCAGCCTGGTCAGGAGCATGTGATTGTCCTGTCTTAACCTCCAGATTGTTGACACTGCCAACATGCACAGCACTGTTATATCAACCACAGCTGACTTCTACGAGCTTCAACATGTTTGAATCAGAGTTAGCGTTTGTGTAACGTGGACTTGGGTATTGTTAAATAGGTCGTGGAATGAAACCAGAGAAGGGTAAAAGCTAAAGAGCAGACATGTGCAGCCTTTTCAGAGGCAGGACCATAAACATAGTCATCCAGGGGTGGCGCCTTACCCTTGCAGTCTCGCCACTATGGAGGTCAAGGCAGGATTAGGACTTTGAGGCCAGTGTGAACTACAAAGTGAGGGCAAGAAGATTGTGTTTTTAAAATCCCCACCTTTTTTCATTTTGATTTCTTGGCATTCAGATCTTCAAATATGTATCATGTGAAAATCAACTGTCAAAGGCCACCTGGGAGGGCTAAGGAGTCTGCGTGTCCACCTAGTGCTCTGCAAAGCACAGCAGACTGCAGCTTAGTTACCCACACACCCTTCGGACACACACTTAAAGCTGGGCGATGACAGCCACCGTCCCCATTTTCTCTCAGCCCGTGAGACATAAAATCCATGACATTCTCTGCTTCGTTCCTCCATACCTGATCTGGGCATCTCCTCCTCCGTGAGGTGCCAGGTTAGAGCCATGGCCAGTAAGGTGACCGTAGTTTGCACTTGCTTAGCAATGCCTTGTGTTGTCTGACATAAGCATTAGCCCTCCTTGTCACCAGTGATCTTGGAAGAGGTCTCCTGAAGAACTTCAAAAACTGTCACTTTGACTTAAGAAAAAAAAAAAAAAAAAGCAATTACTTGAAGAAATGAATTCTTTTTTTTTTTCATTGTATGTTATGTACGCATGTGAAACAACGTTCCAAAATGGGATAAAAACAGAAAGATCAGCTGGCAACCAGGAAGCCTCTGAGCTGTGCTGTAAATGGCTGATGGATTGATGAGAAGAATTCAACTCCTCGGGCACGGTATTTAGCTAAGAATTTAAATATTTCAGCAGCTATGTATCCTTAGGATTCTGGGAATGGGTTAATATCCCTGAGTACAAACCAAAGTTTCGGGGTGTTGCTAACTGACAGTGCAGATCTCTAAGTTACAAACAGGAGAACCATACACACCAGGGAATGTGACACACGCCACACACCAACTTGCAGTGATGTGACACAATCGTGCCTTCACAGGTCATGAGTGTTACATGCCTTTCTGTTCACATCACATCAGTTTTGGTGAGCAGAAGTAGACGAGGTCTTTTTTTTTTTTTTTTTTTTTTTTTTTTTTTTAATTTTGGAGGCAGGGTGGTCAGACATTTTAGAAAACTAGTTGTATTCCTGTCTTCTTCAAAATAAGGATATTATAGCCGGCAGGATGGCTCGCTGCCAGAGACCCACGCAGCACAGCCCACATGGTGATCCTTACCTCTGAATGCCTACAATATGATAGGCTTGGGAAAAGTGACACTTCCGGCATGTAGTCAAGCCTGATCAGGTGAGTGTGGTCCCTGAAAGCCACATGGGAGGAGAGAGCTGACTTCCCAAAGCTGTCCTTTAGCCTCTACATGACTATGGCACACCCGAGCCCCCGTTCAGCCTACATTCATGTACGTATATGTGCACACAAATAAATAAGGGTAAAATCTTTAATTTAAACAAAAAGGTTAGAGCAGAAATGCCAGAGTGCCAGAAAGGACGCGGGAGGATGGGGACTCAGAGAGATGTGGGTAATGACGCCCACAGTTTCCAATAACCAGGAGCTTCCCCGAGTCTCCCAGAGTCTCCTGAGAGTGCTGAAGCTCCCTCGTGGCAACACCCCCCCCACACACACACACACTACTTATTTCACCTCCACTTCTCTTCCCAGACCCCAAACATCTGTGAATACTATTGGTAACGCAGCCGCATTCTCGCTAATAGAGCTATGCAGCCAGATGACTTAATGGAACCCTTTGATAACAAAGCAAATTACCATTTAAACTAAAAGGAAAAGGTAAATATATTAAAGAGAGAGCGGGGGACGTTCTTGAAACAAACAAAGAAACAATGTGTAGACAGCACTGCTTGACTGAAAACGACTTTTAGAGTAAAGAGTTAGAAATCCAGCAGGAGGAAGCGTGCACAATTCCCTGCAGTTCTGGCACCTTGAACCCAGAACCACCACCGTCACTGCAGCCGCCACCGCCACCGCCACAGCTTCCACCGCCGCCACCACTGCTGCCGCCACCACCCTCTCTACAGCCTTGTTTCGTTCTGTCACTTATGTGCAAGGCCAGCGGATGCATTTGCCAGCCCCCTTCCAGATTCTTGTCATTAACACTGTTTTCCCAGAAAAGCCATTTGCTGCCAGAGACCCACACAGCGCAGCCCACATGGTGATCCTTAGTTCTGAATGCCTACAATATGATGAGCTTGGGAGAAGTGGCACTTCAGCTGCTTCATTCTAGCCAGGCAGGGTCCCCTAGGTTTGGTCATCTGTGCTTCAGGGGTGCCTCGCCAACCCATCTCAGGCACCCCTGGCAAAAGATAATTGTTCAGAGCAGGGACCATCACAGAGAAGGTACCTCCAGATGGAGGAGGACAGTGTTCACAGCTGATGTATCTTTTTTTTTTTTTCTAAATGAATTGAGGGTTTCTACTAGCTAGCTTATAAATGAAATTTCAAATGTAACTTGACATTGACTGTGAAGCTCCTCTCTAGTAATAAAGAATGAAAATGTAGGTAATGACAAGTGGGTACAAAGCCCTCAGAGGAGGTAACTGCTGGCACGTGTCACCATTCCCCAATGTTCCATATCTGTGTAATTCATAAATACCCACTGCACTCAGTGTGGATCCAGGTAGCGACACAGGAGGAAAGAAATTCTAATAAAATATATTTGATATAGAGAAGCCAAATTCAGACCTAGATTGATTATATCCAAGCAACTCAGCAAGGACACTCAGATCCACATTATGCAATGTGAGGAAAGTTCAGATGACCAGGTGACATACCTTACCAAAGCCATTCCAGAAAATACTACCTGTATTTTAAGGTGATGAAAATGAGTAATGAAAAGGCAGGATCACATTATCAGTGAAATCAAGCATAAAAAATGTGAAATTTAAGTCATGTCAAGAATGCCTCTATGTAAAACAAATTGAAATTAAATGTTAATGAAAGTTAGGGAAGTACACTGTTAAAAATTGTAAATTATAAGTTTCAACCGTCAGATAAGGGGAGATTTAAATTCTATATTTGTCAACACCAGTATGAATTTTGTTTATTTAAAATGCTTTTCAATTGTCACAAGTTTTAGCAGTGTTATGATTCACATAATAAATTCTGACATGATAGATGAATGTATGAATGTATATTATATTTTTGTTATATGTGAAAATATATTAAAAGACGACCTAGATAACACAAAAAATTGTTTTTGCAAATTAAAATAGGCAATAACGTGGAGTTTTAAAAGGCTTCTAGGAATTTAAAAAGAAATAGTACCTCAAGAGTAAAAACAAGATTTCATAGTGAGATAACAGAACATACAAAAATGAGAGCCTGTGGATTCACAATGCAGGGAGAGGTTAGCCAGGGTAGGAGCTATTTATCATAGCAACAAAAATCAAAGCAGCTATTTAGAACTACGAGAGCCTTAAACATCACTTGCTATGTCAGAAACAAATATTCCATTTTGTTTGGCAGAAGGTAGAGCAATTAATGTCACTCTTCTGTTAGTTTTTATTTTCACTAATCTCAGCTTTACCTGTTGTACCCATTACTTCTCTGTTGCTGTGGCAAACACCCTGACTCAAAGCAACTTAAGGAAAAACAAGTTTATTTTGATTTACTGTTCCAGAGGGAGAGTCCACATAGTGATAAAGGTGTGGCAGCAGATGACAGGAGCGAGAAGCTGGCTGGGCACATTCTGTCTGCACACAGGAAGGGGGAAGACACACACACACACACAGAGAGAGAGAGAGAAAGAGAGAGAGAGAGAGAGAGAGAGAGAGAGAGAGAGAGAGAGAGAGAGAGAGAGAGAGAGAGAGAGAGAGAGAGAGAGATCAAAAAGTAGAGCGAGGCTATATAAAAATATGCCACCCAGTGACTTACTTCCTCTTACAAGGCTTCACCTCCTACAAGTTTTGTAACCTCGCTGAACGGGACCACCAACGAGGGACCAGGTGTTCAAATGCACACACCTACAGGAAACATTATTGTTCAGTCAAACCCCTGCACCTGAGTTAGTGAATATAGCAAAATGCTATGCAAAAACTGCTGGTAGTTTAGTTTATTTTGGAACTAGAAATAAAGTAACTTGACGGGCTCTCACTGAGAATTGCAGGCGTGGAAGGTTGGAGCACTCTGACCAAGTTTGGAATAATAGTGTATATTTTGTTTTTCAAATGCTCTGAAATTTTCAGAAGCATGAGGCCAAGTCTACCAGAACTCTGTGTGGTGATGTTTTGTGCCTTAAGTGAGGTGGGCTGGCTGCGTTCCTTATGCCTCCATCCAAGAGCCAGGGTATCACATCCCAGATTATATCTACTGTAACTTTAGCCACCCTCTGTTATTGTGTACATAGTCATCAGGAAGCTAAAGGCAAATCTCCATTTGGTTCCATTTTGAGTTCAAAGCTAGCAGCAGCACGCCTCTGCACCTTATATACATGCTGCTCCAGTGCCATTCCACAAGAACAGGTAACAAATAATGTATTTCTAAAAGTAAGCAGGGAATCATTTTGAGAGCTTATTGGAGTAGACCAGGACCACATGCACACATGGCCTTATTAAAACAATGTCAGAAAAAAACACACCTGAGGATTTATGGAACACAGCAGCCTGAGGAATGGGACAGTCCCCTCCCTTGGACCCCACAAAAGGAGAACATCTAAAAATGCCAGCATTCGCAGCTTCCAAGATGGGATTGAAGACCAGATAGTTTAGTCTTTCAATTAAGCTTAGTAGGTTAGGGGTTAAGATGTTTTTAGATCAAGATAGATGTTTTTAAGTTAATAGAGATGAGATATGATAGATATTGATCTTTATTCAGAAATTTGGACCTAACAAGATAAGAAAGATGTTTACCTCAAAGTTGCCAAATACAAATACACTATGAATGTAACATTTATGTAATTATGTAATTCCTGATTGTCTCATGGTTCTTCCTGCTGTATGTAGTTTATTGTATTCATGTGTAATAACATAAATGTATACATTAAAAAATAAGCACAATAAAAAATGCCATGGTTACAGTCCACACTGACCTTTCATCTGACCATTTGGGGTGTTCATTAAGGGACAGACAGAACTCTCTCTCTCTCTACTCTCTCTGCTCAGGTCTCATTACTGAAGTAGCCTACTTGATTTGTTACCCATCTGCTCACATGTCACTGGTCTAGAGTGCAGACCCAATCCCACCCTTTACCTCTGTGTCTCCAGAGTCTGCATCTTGCTTCTCCACCTCAACTCCATTCTGAAGTTGGGCTTCAACTAGTGACCTGTGGTGGGTCTCTATCAGGGTTCCTTATCTAAGACCTCACTGGAGACAGGGCCTCTGAATCCTATTAGCCTTCAGCTTCTGCCTCAAGTTAGGTCTACCAAGCTCCTTGGACTTTGCAGTGCCTTTTTAAGCCCTTTTATATCTTTTCTTCAACCTACACACACACACGCATACATACACACACACACACACACGCACGCATGTATACATATGTATAAAGATATAATTATTGGGGAGATCCAAGATGGCGGCGAGCAGAGTGGACCATGTTTAGGAGCTCCAGTAAATGATTCAGGGAATTGCATGGAATTCTTAATCAGGAACACCAAGCTCCCCACCCTACTACAGCGGGAGTACTCCATAGTTCGAAAGGACCAAAATACAGAAAACCTGCGTACCCCTTCTTCTCTGCACCCCATGGAACCTTCTCCAAAATTGATCACATCGTAGGTCACAAAGCAAGCCTCAACAAGAGGATTGAAATAATACCTTGTATCCTATCAGATCACCATGCTCTTAGGCTGCAATTCAACAACAACAGAAATAACAAAAAGCCTACACGTACATGGAAACTAAACAACTCTCTGCTAAATGACACCTGGGTCAGGGAAGAAATAAAGAAAGAAATCAAGGAGTTTCTGAAATTCAATGAAAATGAAGGAACAACATACCCAAATTTGTGGGATACATTGAAAGCAGTGCTAAGAGGAAAATTCATAGCACTAAGTGCCTTTAAAAAGAAATTGGTGGGGGCTGGAGAGATGGCTCAGTGGTTAAGAGCGCCACCTGCTCTTCCAAAGGTCCTGAGTTCAATTCCCAGCAACCACATGGTGGTTCACAACCATCTATAATATAACCTGATGCCCTCTTTTGGCCTGCAGGTGTACATGCAGACAACACTGTATACATAATAATAAATAAATCTTTAAAAAAAAATAAAATAAAAAAATAAATTGGAAACATCGCACAGAAGCATCTTAACGACACAACTGGAAGCCCTAGAAAAAAAAGAAGCAGAAACACCCAAAAGGAGTAGACGTCTGGAAATAATCAAACTCAGGGCTGAAATTAACAAATTAGAAACTAAGAAAACAGTCCAAAGAATCAGCAAAACCAAGAGCTGGTTCTTTGAGAAAATCAACAAGATAGACAGACCATTAGCCAAACTAACTAAAAGGCAGAGAGACAGTATTGAAATCAACAAAATCAGAAATGAAAAGGGAGACATAACAACAGACACTGAAGAAATACAAAGAATCATAAGATCCTACTTTGAATGCATATATGCCACACAATTTGAAAATCTAAGGGAAATGGATGATTTTCTTCATCAAGTCCACTTGCCAAAACTGAGTGAAGAACAGATAAACAAGCAAAATAGTCCCATTTCCCCTACAGAAATAGAAGCAATCATTGATAGTCTCTCAACGAAAAAAAGCCCAGGGCCAGATGGTTTCAGTGCAGAATTCTACCAGACCTTCAAGGGTGAGCTAATACCGATACTCTTCAAGCTACTCCAAAAGATAGAAATGGATGGAGCATTACCAAATTCATTCTATGAGGCCATAGTCACATTGATACCTAAACCTCACAAAGACCCAACGAAGAAGAGAATTTCAGACCAATTTCTCTTATGAATATTGATGCAAAAATACTCAATAAAATAATTGCAAAATGAATACAAGAACACATCAAATATATCATTCATTTACAATGGCCAATTAGGCTTCATTCCAGGCATGCAGGGATGGTTTAATATACAGAAATCCATCAATGTAATCCACCATATAAACAAACTGAAAATAAAAAACCACATGATCATCTACTTAGATACAGAGAAAGCATTTGATAAAATCCAACACGCATTTATGTTTAAAGTTTTGGAGCAATCAGGGATACAAGGCACATACCTCAACATAATAAAGGCTACGTACAGCAAGCCAATAGCTAAAATCAAATTAAATGGTGAGATACTCAAGGAAATTCCTCTAAAATTGGGAGCAAGGCAAGGATGCCCACTCTCTCCATATCTCTTCAATATAGTACTGGAAGTTCTAGCCAGAGCAATAAGACAACAAAAAGAGATCAAGGGTATCCAAATGGGAAAGGAGGAAGTCAAATTATCCCTATTTACAGATGATATGATAGTGTATATAAGTGACCCCTAAAATTCCACCAGAGAACTCCTACAGCTAATGAACACCTTCAGCAAATTGGCTGGATAAAAATTAACTCAAAAGTCAGTAGCCTTTGTATATACAAATGACAATTATGCAGAGGAAGAAATTAGGAAAACTATAGCCATCACGTTAGCCACAAGCAATATAAAATATTTAGGAGTTACTCTAACCAAGTAAGTGAAGGATTTGTTTGAAAAAAATTTCAAAACTCTGAAGAAAGAGATTGAAGATGACCTGAGAAGATGGAATGATCTTCCTTGCTCGTGGATTGGGAGAAGTAACATAGGAAAAATGGCCATCTTACCAAAAGCAATTTACAGCTTCAATGCAATTCCTATCAAAATACCTACACAATTTTTTTAAAACATCGAGAGTTCAATTCAAACAAAAAACCGAGAATAGCTAAAACAATCTTGTACAATACAAGATCCTCAGGAGGAATCTCCATACCTGATCTCAAGCTGTACTATAGAGCAACAGTAATTAAAACAGCATGGTACTGGCACAGCAAGAGGCTGGTTGATCACAGGAATCAAATCGAAGACCCAGATGTGAATTCACACACATATGATCACTTGCTTTTTGACAAAGAAGCCAAATTCATTCAATGGAAAAAGGATAGCATCTTCAACAAATGGTGCTGGTCTAACTGAATATCTACGTGTAGGAAAATGCAATTGGACCCATATTTGTCACCATGCGCAACACTCAAGTCCAAGTGGATCAAAGACCTCAACGTAAAACCAAAGACACTAAATCAGTTAGAAGAAAAAGTGGGAAAGAGCCTGGAACACATTGGCACAGGAGACAACTTCCTGAACAGAATACCAACAGCCCAGATCTTAAGGACAACAATTAATAAATGGGACCTCATGAGGCTGACAAGCTTCTGTAAGGCAGGAGACACTGTCAATAGCAAAAAGTGACAGTCTACAGACTGGGAAAAGATCTTCACCAACCCTACATCTGACAAAGGTTTAATATCCAAAATATATAAAGAACTCAAGAAATTAAACACCACCAAACCAAATAACCCAACTGAGAAATGGAGCTCAGAATTAAACCGAGAATTATCAACAGAGGAATGTTGAATGGCTGATAATTACTTAAAGAAATGCTCAACTTCCTTAGTCATCAGGGAAATGCAAATCAAAACAACTCTGAGATTCCATCTTACACCCATCAGAATGGCTAAGATCAAAAGTTCAAGCGACACCACATGCTGGCAAGGATGTAGAGAGAGCAGAACACTCCTTCATTGCTGGTGGGACTGGAAACTAGTACAGCCACTTTGGAAATCTATCTGGCACTATCTCAGAAAACTGGGAATAAGACTTCCTCAAGACCCAGCTATTCCACTCCTTGGAATATACCCAGAAGATGCTCCAGCACACAACAAGAGCATTTGCTCAACCATGTTCATAGCAGCCTTATTCATAATAGTCAGAACATGGAAACAGCCTAAGTGTCCCTCAGGAGTAGAATAGATAAAGAAAGTGTGGTACCCCTGGGCCCAAATCTGCCTATCATAATGTTCTACTGCCAATGGTCAGAACATTCTCCACAGTTGAGTGGAGAGTGGGATATGACTTTCTCACGTACTCTGGTGCCTCACATTTGACCATGTCCCCTGGAGGGGGAGACCTGGTGGCAGTCAGAGGAAGGACAGCAGGTTGCCAAGAAGAGACTTGATACCCTATGAGCATATACCGGGGGAGGTAATCCCCCTCAGGAACAGTCATAGGGGAGGGGAAAAGGAGGAAAATGGGAGGGAGGGAAGAATGGGAGGATACAAGGGAAAGTGTGGTACATTTACACTATGGAATACTACTCAGCTATTAAAAACAAGAAATTCCCGAAATTTGTTGACAAATGGATTGAACTAGAAATGGTCATAATGAATGAGTTACTCTAGAAGCAGAGTCAAATGGTATATACTCACTTATTTCTGGACACTAGCCCAAGGGGCATGTCTCATGAAAGTCTTCACTTACCAGGAAAGTGGGAAAGAGGGGAGGACATCCTATTGGGACTCTAGGTGAGAGAAGCATGGGAGAATGGGGAAATAGAAGGATCCATAGGGTCCTAGAAACCTTCAAGAAGAACATTATGATGGGTGGATCTGGGGCCTAGGGGTCCTGGTTAAACTACGGTACCAACCAAGGACGATATAAGCAGTGAACTTTGAACCCCTACCCAGATCCAGCCAATGGACAGGATAGTTGAGTGGAGAGTGGGGTCTGACTTTCTCATGAACTCTGGTGCCCCATATTTGACCACATCTCCTGGATGGGGAGGCCTGGTGGCACTCAGAGACAGGATAGCAGGCTACCAAGAAGAGACCTGATACCCTATGAGCATATACACGGGGAGGAAGTCCCCCTCGGTCACAGTCATAGGGGAGGGGAGTAAGGGGAATACGGGAGGGAGGGAGGAATGGGAGGATACAAGGGATGGGATAACAATTGAGATGTAATATGAATAAAGTAATAAAATATATTTTTAAAAAGATATAATTATTACATCACATGTAGTGTGTATTCTGAAGGTTTGTAATTGTAACCGATGTTGGAATAGAAGAATCTGTATTTACCAATAACCAGCTATCAAAAAAAAAATGAGGACTACTTAGCCAATTACAGCCCAAAACAAACAAAAATAAAACAAAACAAAACAAACAAACAAAAAAAAAAAACAAGAGAAAACAAACACAGCTTGTGAACTTATTGTTCTTCAATCAATTTATGAGCTTATAGAAAGACAGAAATGCATTTGTATGTTTCTGACGTAACATGTTCACACTTTCAAATGGATTTTGCTTCTCTCTCTCCCTCTCTCTATCTGTGTGTGTGTGTCTGTCTGTCTGTCTGTCTGTCAGTCTGTCTGTCTGTCTGTCTGTCTCTCTCTCTCTCTCTCTCTCTCTCTCTCGTGTGTGCTCATGTATGTAGGTGAGTGTAAATGTGTACATATAAACATGTAGAAAGCCAGGCCAATATTTGGTGTCTCCTCACTTGCTTATTTTCAAATTTTATTTTTATTTTTACATGTGAGTGTTTCCTCTGTATGTATACAACACCTACACCTGGCACACACTGAGGCTGCAAAAATACCTCTGATTCCTTGGTATCAAAGGAACAATTGGTTATGGGCTGCCACGTGGCTGCTGAACTGAACCCAGGTCCTTTGCAGCTCTCATTGATCTTAACCTGTGAGACATCTCTCCAAGCCTGTTAGTCACTTGTTTTTTGAGACAGTGTCTCAGAGTTCACTAAGTGTGGGGTAGGTGACAGCATGCTCCAGGTATCCATGATCCTCCGACTGCTCAGGGTCTGAACGACAGGCATGTATTGCTGCTCTCATCTTTTTTTCACACGGGGGCTGTATATCTAAACACAGGTACTCAGCCTGCATGGCAAGTGCTTCAGGGCTGAACCATTACCCTTGGCCCGGCATTTTCTTTTACTAATTCGTTAAATTTGTTTTTAGAAACGTTGAGTCCCTTTGCAAATCACTCTCCATATATCAATTGTCAACTTTCTCAAGCTCAATCCAAGCTGGTTTATTTTCCCCTCAAAAATATTTGTTTGTTTATAATAATCTTGTTATGGATATAAAATTTGCACTTTATTGGAAGGACAGAGTTCAATGGATTGAGCTGTAAATATCTTGATTACTTCTAAAAAGTCTTTCTAGAAAGCTTCCAAGAGACCTTTCATGGTGACGACCCACTCCTCAAAGCTACAGTTTCAAATTTCTGACATCACAGATTTTGCTGTAGATCTAGTATTCCATGTAAACATGTCTACATTGTTCTTTGCTATTTTAGTTAAAACTTATGTCTTTAGATTATTAAGAATGCCCATGCTGCCTCTTAAGCTTTTCATTTTATCGCTGACTACTGTTCTTTTCTACAGATATACCACCTAATGCTTGAGCTTTTTGGAGGTTGGTTTGTTTCTTTGTCTTTTTGCCTTTATGAACAAATGTTATGAGCATTGTTCAGCAAATCTTTTTTCCAATACATTTCCATTTGTCTTGTGCCCTAGGATTACATTGCAGAGTGACTGGGTAGCTGGGTCTTATCGCATTAGTTTTTACAATAAAGAAAACTTTGCTGAGGGACTGTCTAGCAAGAAAATTCCTTCCAAGAGAAAGGCTAATGGAAGTTGTATTTCCAGAGGTCTTTAGCCTAATGAGAAAAATCCAATGGATTTTTGTTTCTATCTTTTCCATATCAAGTGTTTTTTATTAATTTATTCATATTACATCTCAATGGTTATCCCCTCCCTTGTATCCTCCCATTCATCCCTCCCTCCCATTTTCCCCTTACTCCCCTCCCCTATGACTGTGACTGAGGGGGACTTCCTCCCCCTGTATATGCAAGTGTTTTTATGTTAGAATTCTTTTCATCCTGGTGGTAGGGGGTCTAGGTTGCCCCTCTAGCCTCAGTTAGAGTTTTTTAATGCAAATACATATACAGTGAGACCTGAGCTGTAACCAGTGGTGAGAGAAGTTTCCAGATCTCAGCCATACAATGCCTCTTTGGTGAAAGCTTCTTCCCATCTCTGCAGCACTTCTTGTAACTAGAGTTTTAACCACAGCTGGGCTCTTCTCTGGCCATTGCTGTGGGGATCTACTCTTTAAGGTTTCTCTTCACATAGGAATGGCACTCACAGAAAGCTCCTTGTGACCATAGAACAAGAAGGAGCCTTAAAAGTGATGTCATCTGCCCCTGTAGTAAGAGTGATAATTTGTTTTTTACCACAAGCCATCAGCATCAGTGCGCGTGTGCATCCCCTGTCGCTGTTGTCCTTTAGTTACACAGAAGCTCACTTTGAGCTCACAAGAGCCCTCAGAGCACGGAAAATACAGTTCTCAAGGCATTTGAAATTGAAATAAAAAAGAATGGAATGTCTCCCCCCCAGCCCTTAGGCATGATGGGAAGAAAAATTCACACTCCACATATTTTCACTGTATACCCTGGATTTCCTGCTATGAGACAAGGAAGGAGGAGGAGAAGGAGGAAGAGGAGGAGGAGGAGAAGAAGAAGAAGAAGAAGAAGAAGAAGAAGAAGAAGAAGAAGAAGAAGAAGAAGAAGAAGAAGAAGAAAACAAACCGTTATCTGCCCTCCATCCTTTTAGTGTCTCAGAAGTCTGGGACACAAATGGGAACCAAGTCAACACCTAGTTCCAGGAACTCATGAGAGGAGCAGCCACAGAAGGGACCTCTTCATCCTTAAGCTTTCTAGCCTTCCTCTCCAAGCAACTTTCTTAGGATAAAGGTGCTGCCATGGAACCAGTTTCACAACTTCTCTTTGGTTTGTGTTTTGCTTGTGTATAGTTCCTTTCCTTATCCACTAACACTGTGATCCCACCTAGCTACGGTGGCCAAGATGAAAAGTTTCAGTTTAACATAAATTTGAAGACGTGGCTATGGATGGCCTCAGAGTGTAAAGCACATCTGACATTAAACCCTGGAAACCCAAACATATGTTACTTGAAAATGACAATCCCAAATAAAAAGTCAGTATCAAGCACAAAATGAAATGATAAGCTCAGCCACTATTCACGACCATGTTGAAATGCCTACAAGGAATTAATTGTTAATCAACAATAGCACACATTTGTTTGGTGTGCTTTATCTTTGCTCTTCAAGTTGGTTTCAACAATGCTTTTCTGTCGTTGTTTTAGGTACTTGACATACAGTGTTTGTTGATGTCAAATGGATTCACTGTAACTTGATAACATTCACTGATATTGCCTGATATGCCTGGGTACTGGGCATTGTTATCTCAGAATAATGCTACTGAGACTCTATAGCAAATTTAAAAACAAAACTGGTATGTGTGTAATCTCTTAAAATATAGTATTTGTTATTCTTTCATGCAGGGAAAGAAAAAGATTAAGATATAAGAAGTTATTTTTTTAATAAATGTAATCCTCCTACCATGACATTTTAAAAGAAAAACAAAAATATTGTGATGCATCTAAAACAAACAAACAGCTGATACAAATTGTTTTATGTTTGAAAATGTGAGCATCTATGTTTTAAACTCTTTTTTTCTCTAAGATTTATTTATTTAATATATGATGACAGAAGAGAGCACCAGATCTCATTATAGATGGTTGTGAGCCACCATGTGGTTGCTGGGAATTGAACTCAGGACCTTTGGAAGAACAGACAGTGTTCTTAACCTCTGAGCCAGCTCTCCAGCCTACATCTATGATTTTTATGGCAAAAAGCTTCATTTTTTTAATAAAGATGACTATTCTCGCTTTTCTAAAATAAAAAGAATTTAAGTGGTACAAGTTGGGAAGAATGCAAAGATGATGGGTTGATGCCATGTAGTGAAATTTTTTGGTTTATTTAAAAACAAAGAAATCTTATGGGAATATGTTTTTACTTTAATCCCAGATGTGTAATATGGGGCTGCTTCAGATTGTCCATGGCAGCTAAGTATGATTTGCCTTGTGCTCTGGCAGGGGAGTGATTTTGCCAGCTGCACATAGTTTCTGCAAGTGTGTGACATTTGGAATTCTAGGGACTCTTGAGAAGGTTTATAAATGCTGGAGCCCCAAGACAGACTGCTGTGGTTGCTGTTCCTCCTTCTCCTGCTGCTGCTGGTGGTGGTTGCTGGTTTCTGGTTGCGAATTGCTGTTATTGCTGTTTGTTGCAGTTTGTCAAGTGATCATGTGCAAAGAGATGAAAAATTGAATATCCTGACAGTGAAGTAAACTTACCCCAAGGAACTTGATACCTCTAATCAGCAGGCAGCAGTCTAATGATAAGCTCCCCATATATGCTGCTTATTTCCACTGTTAAAGTAGTAACAGTGCCCATCAGAAAAGGCCTTTATTTGGAGGGTCGGATTTATTTATGTTTCTGTGTGTGTTTAATGTGTAAGCTCGTGTGTACTCACGTGTGCTCTTAGGTACCTGAAGAGGCCAAAAGAGGGAGCCAGAGCTCTTGAGTTACCAGTGGCTGTGAGCCATAGGAACTGGGTGCTGGCAATAGAACTAAACTCTTCTGGAGGGTTAGCAAGGGCTTTGAACTGCTGCGAGATTGCCCTAGTCCAGGGCATTTCTTAGGAAACAAGACATTGATTTCAACAGGGCCACCACAACTCCACTGTGTCACCTACACTTACTTAGAACCAATTAAATGCCATATTCACTACGGAAAAGTACAGCTTTTTCACTATGAAATGCTGGGTAGAAACCTTGCCCATTTAGAATAATAATTTCATGTACCTGAGTTGCTGACTCCCCTGGAATTTTCTCCCCTCACAGCTTAGGGGTTTTCTATTGTTATAAAATCTTACAGTGAGGACATGGATAATGAAGAAAATCCAAACTACAGGGGAAACATTACAGTTAAGTAATCTACAGCATATCTCTGCATGAAGTAACAAAGCAATTTATAACATTGGCCACCCTTTTAGGAAATCTTCTTCTGTTGGTTATATTAAAGTCCATTTTTATACTGCATAAATGCGGTTCCCCAAGAATGCCAATAGGGTGAGCAGAAGCACCTTAAATTGGCCACATGGAAGACCCCTGAGAATGAGGCAACAGGCCCAGTCAAGTGGCAATTCAATGAGTCTGTGAAATGAGTGTCCTGACTGTGTGTCTGCACGCCCCAGGGAAGGCCCTTACAGGAGAGATGGTCATGTCCAATCTGCCCTTGTCTGTGCTGAAACACAGTTCCTTCCACAGCACAGCATCTCTAGCCTATGAGTGACCGACAGCATCTCTCTCTAGCCCATGAGTGGCCGACAGCATCTCTAGCCCAGAAGCGACCTGCTTCTCCAGAGGCGAGCAAGGGTGGCAAAGAAGCTCAGACATGCTGACCAAGTTGTCCTTGAGGAAAAATCCCACAGGTCCTTTTACATTTTTCAAACATGCCAACTTGTCACTTTTCACTTTTTCCTAGATTAAAAGGTTCATGACTTAGGATAAAGAAAATGTAGCTTATACACATTAACATAAGGTGGAGAACTTTGCTGTCTCTGTGGCCATTTCCTATTCTCGATAGCACTCCTGTTCCTTGTTACCCACTTGATCTTAATTCTTCAAGGTTCTTCAAAAATGATGAGGGAAATTATAGTTGTGTCAATCAAAATCAAGACTTTTTTGAGACTAGAATCTCAGATAAAACATCATCAGAGTGAAAAACTTCTAGTTCTATTTTTGACCATAGAGTCCAAAGAAGAATTATTTCTAGTTCTTATAAACTGGATTCCATGTCCTCCATGAGACCTGATCTATCCTTCTGCACATGCAAAATACAAAACACAAAAAGAGAAAAAATGATCCACAGAACAGGTAGAACATTTATAAGCCATGTATCTATTAAGGCTTCTATATAAAATCTTACAATTCAATAAAAATAGTTCTTAAACTTAAAATTACACAAAATATCTGAATAGCTATCTCTAAAATGTATATAACGAGACAACACTCCCATGAAAAGAGAACATTATTAGTCATCAAAGAATTATAAAACCAGGTTTAGGTCACACATTGCCCTTACCAAGATGACTAGAATTAAAATCAGATACTATGTTAACTAAAAATTGGAGAAACTAGAACTTTCATAAACTGTTGACAGGGACATCAAGTGACACAGCCATCTTGGACAACAGTCTTTCAATTTTTAAAAATTAATTTATTTTAATTTTATGTTCATTAGTGTTTTGCCTGCATGTATTCAAGAGGGTCAGAATTTAGACTTACAAGCAATTGCGAGACATCATGTGGGTGCTGGGAGTTGAGCCTGGGTCCTCTGGAAGGGCACTCAATGCTCTGAATAACTGAGCCACCTTTCCAGGCAGCAGTCTTACAGTTTTTTAAACAGGTAAATATTGAGTTACTAGGAAAAATGATTATTCTTAATGGTCAGCTTGGTTAAATTGAGAAATGCCAAGAAGATTAGTATAACAAAGCTCTGAGTCTAGAAGATGATTCCAGAGATGATAAGATTTTGAGGACTCTGACCCAGTCAATAGTTGGATTGACTGATGGGTCCAAAATCTGAGTAGACTAGTGGAAGGGGGCCAGGCTTGTCCTAGATGGAGGAAGGAGGTTACTTGGGAGTACGCTATGGGGTATGAGTCAGCTCTGACTTCTTCTTGCTGCTTTCTCTGCTTCTCCATGACAATGGCACGATCTGCTGTGCTTCATGACCTTCCATCTCTATGATGTGTGCCTCCCTGTGTGCCATGGCAGCAAATCCAATACCAGCATGTGCTGCAATCTGTGACTTCCCAACCCAAGATAAATCTTTCCTCCCTTACATTATTTATGTCAGATATTTTCCCATAGCAATGAGGTTAAGATGCCGTGTACTCTTCTTGATCTATGCCCTAGGAAAAGAAAAAGGAGCAGATACAAGTTTGTATACAAATGCTAATAAGAGTGTTAAGTCATAATAGCCTAAAGACCAAAACAGCCCAAATATTGACCTTAACCAATTGCCTAACAAAGCAAAATGTGCTATATCGAAGCAATTTACAATAATTTGACCAGAAATAGTAACGGATGATTGATATACATAGCATATACTATGACAAATAAACCAACACAATTTCAGTTGTTGTTTCAGACCTTGGAGAGATGGAAGCACAGGCAGTCACAGCCACAGAGAACAAGGTTTCATATGATAAAAACAAAGTTCTAAAATCAACCTTGTTTTGGCATGATTCCATCTATGAGTACATTTAAAATGACAAAATTTTACATCTTAATAGAAGAGCTGTATTGTTTATAAATTAAGTTTTAAAACAGCTCCTATTAAATATACCACGGAGAAAGGAAATTTCACATCTTCAAGTAGGGATAAGTCAATGAAAACAAGTAACATACTTTTGGTCCAAAAATCACATCATAGTGCCATGATGTACTCAATTTTACTCACATTTTGTTAAGTATTTTATGTCCAATATGAGCATACAAACCCTATAGCTTGTGCTTAGAACGCTTTAGCAGAGCTCCTGCTCCATATCTCTGAGCAGGGATCAGTGTAGGATTGTCTTAGGACAGATACAGACCTGTACATGGTTTTCTCTGTGATTTGTTTTTAGTTTTACTTATATGTACACGTGAGGGTGGAATGTGCCCATGTGCCCAGGTGGCCACAGAGTCTAGAAGATAACAGTGGTTCTTCAAAATGGGATTTACTGGTGGTTTTCAGCCACCCAGAATCCAGGTGCTGGCAACTGAACTCTTTTATTTAAAGCAACAGCAAATGCTCTTAACCACTGTGCTTTCACCCAGCCCCAGAGCCAAAATCCTTATTCTTATATGATATTTCTCATGGTGAGAAGTACTCCTGGTGAGCATTGGTGGGAAGAGATTATACCCTGCTTTGTGCTTCAGCTAGTGGTCTTTCTTCTGTTTTTATCTATATCTCCCAAAGTAAGCAAAACAAGGAAGAAGTAACTCTTAGCTTCGTTCTTAATGGCCTTAGTACTTCTTCGTTAACACCTACATTCGGACTCTGCATTGTCATTTTCTCAGAGAACTTTGCATATAAAGTGTATCAGAGCTTGTTTTTGTACCCTGAGTTTCTTTATATTTCAAATGCTTGCTGTCTGAAATAGATTTGGAGTACGTTGAAGTCAAAAGTGACATGTTATATATTCTTTTTTTTTTTAACCACTGGGATATCTATCCCCAAATATCTGTCGAGGGGTCAAAAATTTTGTTTGTCTATCCTAAAAGATGAGATGTTTAAGGAATTGTAACACGAAACTACAGAAATCTGCAGCTTGAAAAAATGGCTTCAGTAAAAATTTGGTCCAGAGTCTCAATGAGTTTACACTTCCTATCATATTTTTTAGACAATGCCTTCTTCAAACCACTAGTTTAATGTTTCTAATGCCTCAGAATCTACTACCTCAGAGATGGGCTAATTATGCCCAGCTGGCAGGTTTATTACTAATGTTAAAGCTAAGCTTGTAACTTCTACCCTTCAGATAGTCTGAGGGCTGTCATGTGTGCCGATACAAGACTAGCTAATTTATCTCCATGACAGCATATTAATTATTTAAGAACATTATGATGATCTCCTTGTCCTGTCTTCCAAGTCTCTCACTTCATTCAGATGTTTCCCGTGGCTGTGGCTTCTGAACTGCTCCCTAAACAGATTTAGCTCCTCCAAACACGACCAGATTTTCAATAGCCCCCGAGCCACGCTTCCCAGAGACAGAATGCAATACTCCTGATCAATGTCAAACATGGATTCCTTTTCCTGCCTTAATTTACACCTGGACACTGTTAATGATCTACTACTGCCTGGTTTACCTTAAAAGTCACAGCACACATTAGTTGCTTACTAAGCTGAGTCACAGCGCCTCACGGTTATTCACTGAGGCTGCTATAAACTGAATCCTGAGATGATGTCTTTTGCAAAAGTCCTGTGAAGTTGCGTGTTCTGAGTTCTTAAGCTTTCAATTAATGTTATCACCATTCATACAAGACACTGCATTGATTTTTAATAATAAACAGATGTCTTCATAAGCTGGGAACCTACCTAACACTATCACTTTTCTCTCGTCATATACACCACTGAAGTACTACTGTGTGTTTATTCTATGATTCTTGAGACCAGGACCCAGGCACACTTGGCCATCCCTGCATCGCCATTGAGTAGGGAAGTTGCTCCTCGGCAGTGGTTCTTCAGAACTCTGGTTCCTTCCACCTGTTTGTACTGCCCAGATTTTAACAATAATAATGTAGCCAAACTATTAGCTTGGTTTTATTGTCAGTCACTTCAGCCCAAACAGTTAACCGTGTTGACACTGTTTGAGATACTCTTTCTAAGAAAATGTCAGAGCCTTAAAATTCCAGTCAGGGTCAAGTTTCAAAGCATGACTTATCTAAGAATCTAATTTGCATGAAGCAACTATCAACTCCAGAACATACGATTTTATTTTTAGTGAGTGCAGTGACTTCTCACATGACTGGTCTCCCTCCCATTTGCCTCTGACCATTAGGTGCATTTTGACTACTATGGAGGTGAAGACTCAAAGGAAAAAGACTAATGCCTTATTTTCTAGCTTTTTTAACTCCCAAAATATTGATTTGAATATAAACAATTTATAAAATTGATAATCCATTCATTCTTCCCTTCACTACACTAAGGTAAAATTCCAGGGACAAATCATAAAAATAATTTTTAGATTTCAAAGGTGACATAAATATGTCCTAAGTAACTTTTGAAAGAAACGAACTTTCCTGCAACTTAAAATTTCTAATTAAAACTGAACTAACCCAATTTAGGAGTAAGCATGAGCACAAGATTGCTCTATCTATAACATTCCACTTTGAGCACAGAATTTTATAAAATAAGGTTAAAATTACAAACTATTTGTCTTTTCCAGAGCTTTTGCTGCTCATTTTTGCTAGCCTCATGTTACGGAAGAATTGGCAGACAAGCCTCCTCTTTCTTAATAACATGGCCCTATGGACTGCTTGGAAACAGGACACAATAGAAAGGAGGGCTGTTTATGAGTCAGAGGAACGTGTGCTACCGTCACCTCAAGTTAAGAGGCCTCAGATATTTCTGGTGCTGAAACCCTTTCAGTGAGGTGAAGCAGGCCACGTTCTGTTCCTTTCATTTGCAGAGATGAGATGGATTTGAAAACCATCACCTGGTTCCCTGATGCAAGGACTCGCCACGTGAGCTAATCTCCAGCACATTACTTTGGCAAAGCAGATCTTTCACCCTTTGTCTCCACGCGTTACAGAAAACGTTAAATCAGGTTGGGTGTCCACGCAAACTTTTGATCCTAGGAAGAGCCTAGGAGCCCACCATTATCTTCCCGCCCATATGTAAGGCCTGCGTTACTAATTTAATCTCTTTGCTCGACGAAAAAGTAGCTGATTTTCTAGATCAATATTTGATTGAATATGTTTGAAATGTTGGCAGATAAAGGCCGCTTTTCTGGTCCAAAGACTTTTTGAAGCACAGAGGTGTACCGTTCTAGCTCCCCCGGGACGTGAGTGGAAGGAGGGCCTCAGAGATCTGTAAGAAGCCTTCCTGCCTTCCCGTGTGTTCTTCCAGCAAGACTCTCCAAAGGTTGAGATGAGAAAGAGATGAGATCAAGAACGGGAATGTCTTTACATCCATTTTTTTTTTAATCTTTCCCGGGGCTTCTCTTAACTAAAAATAATCGTTTATATCACTAGTTTACAAAAAACCTCCTCTGGTAGGAAGGTAGAAAGAGAGCCCATCAGATCGGCTGCAAGGACGTAACCCAGTAACTGTGGCAAATAATTTGAGACTCCAGACTCTATCATTTATACCACCAATTTAAAAAGAATGTCAAAATATCACCAAAAAGGAATAAAATAAGAATGAAAAGACCAAAGCGTTAGAGAGATTAGAACTTCAGTTGCCCAGTTAGGTTGATAGGTAAAATATTTTTTAATTATAATTATAAATTTTATTAATTTTGTAAAGATATTTTAAAAGAAAGCAAAGCATAGGGATTGCTTAAAACTTCTATCTAAATAATAGAAAAATAATATTTGACCATACAAAGAAAAACCTAGGTCGGTATAATCAATCACTGTATATCACTATAATCAATAATTTCAGTCATTTCAAAGTTCTGCTTAAATTAACAGCTCTCACTCAAAACAAAACATAAAAGGCAAAAATCAGCCTATTCTTGAGTGAAAAAAGTATTCTTCAGAATAAATTCTTGCAATAGTGCCTGCTGAGTCTACAGAGGAAATCCAAAGGAAGATTATTGGGGAGTGTCAGTCCCTCTAAGCCCCTTTCGCTCAGGAAATGGACAAGCAGCTGGGAAACAAAGGCAGGAAGGTGCCAGGAGTCCCCTGCTGTCTTTCCTAGCACTGTTTAGTTGGAGGTGTGATCTGCCACACCAGCGTGGAGGCCAACTGTAGGGAAAGTCACCACCACATGCAAAGCCAATTGCAACTCCTAGGAAATGCAGATTCAATAGGCCTCATTTCCCACAGGTTTAGCCAAATCAATTCTTACGCTGAGATGCGAGGACTACAGTAATCTGATTTTTTTTTTTTTTTTTGTGACAATTCCTCACCACTTCAATCTATTTTGGCAAAATCATCTAGCCAAAGTAATGATATTCCCAATACAAATCAACAACTAACTATTCGGGACAACGTAATATTTATTTTTCTTACCTAAAATGGTAAATAAGCAGGCTGTGAAATAGGACTTAGTTTTCTATGCATTTCATTTCATAACATGTTGCTCACTGTTAGGTGGGAAATAGAAATGCAATAAACATTTAAGTCAAGTATGCGGATAAACTGAATTCTTTTGAAATTCTGCTTTTAAGGAACAATCAGAATTTTAATTAAATGGACATTATGAAATGCACAACACGGGATTCACTGGAACATTCCTTCGTGGTGCTTATACACCAATTGAACATTACATATGAGGACTACCATAGGCAGAAGGCTCTTGAATGCAAACTCAGATTGCCCCTGTGTCTTTGATTTAGAATTCTTGCTTAGGGGTCTTCTTACAACAAAACTGTCCCTCCTTGATGAGACAGCTCTTACTGTTAATTCTTGAGAGCCCTCCATTTTCTCCTCCAAGATGTAAGAAGAAGACAAACGAAAAAACAGCAAGACAAGCTATTAGATATAAAAATGTAAAGTGCTATCTTGATAAAGTATTTCCTATATCTTTCTTTCTTTAGTATCATTTAAATAAAAATGCAGCAACTTATTTCCCTAAAATGTCATGTTTTGGAAGATTTGGCTTGCAAGTTACTATAACAGAATTCCTTTCATTTGCTAAGAGTTAAGGTTTTAATTTTCCTGATAATTCATGTGAACAAAATGGTAGGCATTGAACCGGAATATTTCTCTGGTCCGTATAAGATCTAATCTGAAAGTCTTGATTTTTTTTAGTGTGCTGATACTAGAAAGCTGCCCAGATTCTCCAGCCTTTCAGAAACCGGAAGTTGTGACTTTCAGTTGGGAGAAGATGGAGCTTCAAAACACACTCACGCCTTTAGGGGAAACTGCCTCATTCCCAGTTTCAGGAGGGCTACTGGGAGAGGATTTCTTTATAAAGTCAAGAGTACGCAAGGGGACCACTGTAGGTGAAGGTCATTGTCCTAGCATGGGCTAGAAGCTCTCTCTGGGTGAGACCTCTGGTGACCCACAGGGAGCATCCCAGGGGCAGAGACAGAAAGCTCCTGCCGCGGTGTGTTGCCCCCAGTTATAGCTCAGGTTTTCTGGTGCCTGTGACATTTCCCTACTTTCAGTATTCCTGAGTTGAGCCCCGCTTTGCTGTGGTCTTTGTTTCCAGTGTCATGGATGGGGTGCTGAGGGCTGAACTAACTTCCCCTTTCAGTTTCTACCTCTGCCCGTTTTGCCACTGCCACAAGAAACAGATCAGGTGGCGTAACGGTGCCCAACACTTTGTTATTTGAATATTTAAGTTCTAATTTTCCCCCCAAAGATGGTCCAGTATTTCTAAGGTTCAAGTCAATGCAGAAGTCAAAATTTAAAAATGCTAGTTTTAGGCCTGACTGCCTTCTAAGTGACAGAGGTGGGGTGGGGATGGCACTTCCAGGAAGATACAACTCCCTGCTAAAGAAACCAATGACTGAGATCATAGGCTTCACTACACCAGGCTCACTGTGTGATGACCTACAAATCCTTTCATTCCCACAGAGGAAATACTATTTGGACCTTATGCCAAAACAGTTATGCTAGTACAACCCCATGAAGGTAAACTAAAAACATTGTTACAGGACATCAAATGCAATAATATACTGATACATAGGCCCAACAATATCATCGATCATACCAGAAACAATATTTGTATTATAGGAATCCAAAGAAACTGTGTAGCTATAATAGACTAAATATTAGCAAGGTAAGAACCGTAAAGTATACGTATATGGAGCTGACAACTTGATTAGAGACTTTAGGAAGACATTTAGGAAGTTTACAACAGGAAAGGAGGTATGTCTGGAGGTCTATGATACAATTATACACTAAACATCTGCTTCGATCGTTTAATTACAATTTCTCATTAGTTGTTACTATAAGAAACACAGCATACTTCATTCTTGTGATTAAGATTAAATGCTCTTAAAATAAATGAAGATGACCCATGGCACACGTTTCCTCCTTAAATTAATGTTAACAATAAGCACAACTCTCATTGGAAAGGTCTGACAACTTAGTTAGTTAAACATATGTATATATATATATATATATATATATATATATATATATATATATATGCATTTATACATATATACTTGTTGTTAGGTATACAATATACTGTATATACACCATTGTGCATGTATTCTATGTATTTACATACAAAATTTTGTACAAGTAAAATATAAAATAAACTATTCTCCTTAGAAGTGTTTAGTATTTTCCTTGAGATTCATATTCTAGAATTATTACACTAGTCTTTAAAGTAGCTAGGTAAGTAATAAGAGAAAGGAAGGAAGGAGGGAAGGCGGGAAGGAAGGAAGGAGGGAAGGCGGGAAGGAAGGAAGGAAGGAGGGAAGAAGGGAAGGAGGAAAGGAGGGAAGGAAGGAAGGAAGGAAGAAAGGAGGGAAGAAGGGAAGGAGGGAAGGAAGGAGGGAAGGAAGGAAGGAGGGAAGGAGGGAAGGAAGAAGCAGGGAAGGAAGGAGGGAAGGAGGGAAGGAAAGAGGGAAGGAAGGAAAGAGGGAAGGAAGGAAGGAAGAAGAAAAATTCAACCTCTAGGTGTACGTGAAAGAGGATGACTGGGGCACTGTGTGTCCATACATACTAGACAAAGGAATTTCTGGAAACAGGGAAGTAAAGATAAGGCTCACCAAGAGCAGAGGAGAAAAGCTGGAGTCCTGTGCAGGCAGAACTGCTTCGAAGATTGTGCCCAGATGGGTTTCTGTCTTAGTTGGGGTTTCTATTACTGTGATGAAAGGCCATGGTGGCAAGCATCTTGTGGAAGAAAAGGGTTGCTCTCCATAGCTTGCTCAGCCTGATTTCTTATAGAATCCAGGACTGCCAGTCCAGGGGTGCCACCACACACACAGTAAGTTTGCCCTCACATACCATATCTAATTTAGAAAATATACCACAGTATTGCTCACAGGCCAGTTTAGTGGGAGTATTTTCCCACTTGAGGTCCTCTGTTCCCAAATGTCTCTAGTTTGC
>NC_067158.1:4235000-4320000 GCF_903995435.1 Acomys russatus | reverse complement strand
GTGCATTTGTTCGCTTTTTGAGGTACGGAAGCTAAACGCAGGGCTTTTAGGATGCTTGGCGAGCGCCAGAACACTGAGCTATGTCCTAAATGTACTAAATGCATTCTTGTTTAAGAATTTCCTAATTAAATTTTCATTCGATTTTTATTTTGTCTTGGGTGTCATAGGATGTTTGGTGTATGCACACAAGGGTGGGGAGGCCAGAGGAGGCTATTGGGTACAGTGCCCTACCATTCTTATGTCATTCATTTTGAAACAGGCCTTTCATTGAGCATGAAACTCACCTTCCATGCTAGACTAGCTGGCAGCATGCCCTAGGGATCCTCTTGTCTTGGCGCACCTCTCTCCTCCGGAACGCCAAAGTTAAAAGCTTGCATAGTCCTGCGCAGCTTTTTTTTTTTACTTTTATTTTTTATTTTTTTAGAGAGTGTGCTGGACATCTGAATTCTGGTCCATATACTTGAGCTGCAAGCATTGTCACCCACTGAGGCAACTCCCAAGTCAGCTTTTCATGATTTTCCACAAGTTTCCAGGCAGTGCTCTGCCTTTGACTGTGTCACTCGTTCTCTGTCCTGTTTGGTTTCAGTGTTTGGCTTCTCATAGCCTCAGTAGAGCAATTAAGTATAGAGTATAGATTTAAAAATACTACCTCAGGAAGGTTGTCAAAAGACAACATAAACTTCAGAATCTGTTGTAAAAGGTCGGCCATCCCATTGGAAAGTGTAATTAAGGCTGTGTGATTCTGCTTACGTCTGCTGAGGAAACTATGGGCCCCTGTAGTGGATTGTGACACGAAACACTTCCACCCTGCAGTCTGTGACAAAGCCCGGCTCCTCAGAAAGTACCTTTCGCTGTAGGGTTCACACCGCCTTCCTTTTAAATGCTGCTAAGTGTCTAACTAGTGTTGTCCTGTAAAGTGCGTAGGATTAATTGTTAGTAATTGAACACAGTTTGGGGGCTAATTATATAAAAATTGATTATTAAAAGGAATACTACCAAATTGATTGAGTTTTACAGTTCACATTTAGCTTTCAAATTACATGACTTGAGAGTCAGTGGTAAGAAACAAAAATCCATTCAAAGCTGCTACAAGAAATTAAGGTTTACCAGTTCTTTGAAAGACAAATTAGTCAAAGGCTGTCATGTCAGCAAGGCAGTAAAATGATTCTGAAATTAGCTGTAGAATTAGAAATGAAATGTTCTAAGATGTCCATGTTTTGCAGAGGTGACTGGTTTTCCTTGTGCATCAACTGGTTAAGTCACAGCAACCCAGGTAACAGTGGAAGTTATGGACTGAGCACACAGCTCGGTGGAGGCTCAAAGAAGGGACTCAGGCTCCTCCATAGGCATGCTAGTCCTGAGACTTGTTTGTCAAAAACCTCTCATGCTGAAGATACGTGTTACACACACCTGAGCACACGTATGAAGTGTGCAAAGCATGATCTAGGTTAAACGGGGTTGGGAGGGTAACCCCAAAAAAACAAGCAAATGACCTTTGGCCTTTAGAAAGCCCTTGAGAAAACACTTACTGCAGCCAGGCAGTCATGAGCTTCAGAACGTCCTGGTTCTAATTTGGTCTGACAAGAAAGGTTTCTCTTTTGGAATCCTCAACTTTTATATAAGCTGCCCAAGCTACATAGCATCAGGCCAGAGAAGGAGGACAAGACTATCCCTACCCTGGTTTCTCCTTTGCTATTGCTGAAGGCTATTTACAAGACTGGTCACTATACACACTGGCTCCCATGCCTGCCCCTCACTCTTTTGACCCCATCCTCACTGGATCCTGTGTCTCTGCCTTTGTCTTTGACTACCTGGCAGGAAACCCTTTTTTTTTTTTTTTCTTCCTTACAGCCTTGGCATCTCCCAGGGCTTTTGGCACCTCCCGTCTCTCCTCATCAAATAATCTTGCTGGTTTTCAGCCCATGATTTCTCGCTTCCTGAGAACCCTGTGGGCTGGCTCCATAGCCAGGTTTGGCCTACCCCAGGCCAACCCGCACACAGGAACTGATATTAAGTGCCAAGTAACAGAGCCAAAATGGCAAAATAGCTAAAGGAAAGAAAATTAAAGAGCCGAAAAGATATTGACAGAACCACAATTATGCTAAGATATTTGACAAAATACTATTTATCCATATGCACCAAGGTAGGACAACCTGACTAAAATAACTACACTATTAGAAAAATCACAGAAAAATGATAATAGCTCAGAATTCCAAAACCTTGAGAAATTATAACACCCCGAAAGATTATAATTTTTTCAACACTCCTTGAAATAATATGTCACTAAAAGTATATGTAAAATTCTGGGCCAAAAACTCAGCTTTTACACTATAAACATATAATTAAAAACTAACTAAAATACTAGAGTTTGGATATAAAATTAGATAAATAAGAGATGATGATATTTCCAAGATAAACTCTATACTGTGCAGCAGATTAATATTTCAAAAGGTTTCTCAATCCAGTGAGGATTAAAAACAACAATAATTAGTTCTTAATATAATTGTCTAGTAAGTGATGTATCAGATTTATTTCATTACACATTTTATATTACATGTCAGAGCTTTCAATTTATTTTCCCTAAATCAACGATATCTTCAAATATTGGACCAGGATGTAAGAAAGCAGGTGAGTATACGGAAATCCATCAATGTAATCCACCATATAAACAAACTGAAAATAAAAAACCACATGATCATCTCCTTGGATGCAGAGAAAGCATTTGATAAAATTCAACACCCATTCATGTTTAAAGTTTTAGAGAGATCAGGAATACAAGGCACTTTCCTCAACATAATAAAGGCTATATACAGCAAGCCAATAGCCAAAATCAAAGTAAATGGTGAGATACTCAAGGAAATTCCTCTAAAATCGGGAACAAGGCAAGGCTGCCCACTCTCTCCATATCTCTTCAATATAGTACTCGAAATTCTAGCCAGAGCAATAAGACAACAAAAGGAGATCAAGGGTATCCAAATGGGAAAGGAGGAAGTCAAATTATTCCTATTTGCAGATGATATGATAGTGTACATAAGTGACCCTCAAAATTCCACCAGAGAACTCCTAAAGCTGATAAACACCTTCAGCAAATTGGCTGGATACAAAATTAACTCAAAAAAGTCTGTAGCCATCCTACACACAAATGACAAGCTTGCAGAGGAAGAAATTAGGAAAACCACACCCTTCACATTAGCCACAAGCAATATAAAATATCTAGGAGTTACCCTAACTAAGCAAGTGAAGGACTTGTATGAAAAAAATTTCAACACTCTGAAGAAAGAGATTGAAGATGACATGAGAAGATGGAATGATCTTCCTTGCTCATGGATTGGGAGAATTAACATAGTAAAAATGGCCATCCTACCAAAAGCAATCTACAGATTCAATGCCATCCCTATCAAAATACCTACAAAATTTTTTAAAGACATTGAAAGTTCAATTCTGAACTTCATATGGAAAAACAAAAAACCCAGAATAGCTAAAACAATCTTGTACAATAAAAGGTGCTCCGGAGGAATCTCCATACCTGATTTCAAACTGTACTATAAAGCAATAGTAATTAAAACAGCATGGTACTGGCACAGCAACAGGCTGGTTGATTAGTGGAATCGAATCAAAGACCCAGATATGAATCCACACACATATAGTCACTTGATTTTTGACAAAGAAGCCAAATCCATTCAATGGAAAAAGGATAGCATCTTCAACAAATGGTGCTGGTCTAACTGGAGGTCTATGTGTAAAAAAATGAAACTGGACCCATATTTGTCACCTTGCACAAAACTCAAATCCAAGTGGATTAAAGACCTCAACATAAAACCAGAGACACTAAGCCACTTAGAGGAAAAAGTGGGAAAGAGCCTGGAACATATTGGCACAGGAGACAACTTCCTGAACAGAACACCAACGGCCCAGGCCTTAATGTCAACCATTAATAAATGGGACCTCATGAGGCTGAGAAGCTTCTGTAAGGCAGGAGACACTGTCAAGAGAACAAAGCGACAGCCTACAGACTGGGAAAAAAATCTTCACCAACCCTACATCTGACAAGGTCTAATATCCAAAATATATAAAGAACTCAAGAAAATTAAACACCACCAAACCAAATAACCCAATTGAGAAATGGGGCTTGGAACTAAACAGAGAATTCTCAACAGAGGAGTATCAAATGGCTGAGAAACACTTAAAGAAATGCTCAACCTCCTTAGTCATCAGGGAAATGCAAATCAAAACAACTCTGAGATTCCATCTTACACCCATCAGAATGGCTAAGATCAAAAACTCAAGGGACACCACATGCTGGCGAGGATGTGGGGAGAGAGGAACACTCCTTCATTGCTGGTGGAATGCAAACTAGTACAGCCACTTTGGAAATCTATCTGGTGCTATCTCAGAAAAATGGGAATAGGGCTTCCTCAAGACCCAGCTATTCCACTCCTTGGAATATACCCAGAAGATGCTCCAGCACACAACAAGAAAATTTGCTCAACCATGTTCATAGCAGCCTTACTCATAATAGCCAGAACATGGAAACAGCCTAAGGGCCCCCAGTAGAAGAGTGGATAAAGAAACTGTGGTACATATACACTATGGAATACTACTCAGCTATTAAAAACAAGGAATTCCCGAAATTTGTGGATAAATGGATTGAGCTAGAAATGATCATAATGAGTGAGTTAACCCAGAAGCATAAAGAATCAAATGGTATATACTCACTTATATCTGCATACTAGCCCAAGGGACATGTCCCACGAAAGCCTTCACTTACCAGGAAACTGGGACAGAGGGGAGGGCATCCTATTGGGACTCTAAATGAGAGACGCATGGTAGAATAGCAAAATAAAAGGATACAGAGGGTCCTAGAAATCTACAAGTAGAACAATATGATAGGCAGATTTGGGCCCAGGGGTCCCGCTCAAACTAAGGCACCAACCAAGGACAAAACAGGAGGTAAACTTTAAACCCCTTCCCAGATCTAGCCAATGGTCAGAATATTCTCTACAGTTGAGTGGAGAGTGTGATATGACTTTCTCACGTACTCTGGTGCCTCACATTTGACCATGTCCCCTGGAGGGGGAGACCTGGTGGCACTCAGAGGAAGGACAGCTGGTAGCCACAAAGAGACTTGATACCCTATGAGAATATACAGGGGGAGGTAATCCCCCTCAGGAACAGTCATAGGGTAGGGGAATAATGGGAAAAGGGGGGGAGGAATGGGAGGATACAAGGGATGGGATAAACATTGAGATGTAACAAGAATAAATTAATAAAAAAAAAAAGAAAGAAAGAAAGAAAGAAAGCAGGTGAGAAAGAGGTGAGTTGAATTCATTGTCCCAAGCTACCAACTCAACAGATCAATTCAGGCTACTTTTTCATTTTCATAAGTTAAAATTTTTTGCATATGTTCTTATGAAGGAGAAACATTTTTACCAAAAAAATTCTTTTGTGAATTTTCCATATACCAAAATACATTTTGATGAGTGATATATTTATTATGGGGAAAAATCCTATATAATACAAATGAACCCTTAATACACCAACAACAAAGACCTAAAATAACTAGAATTTTCCAAAAATGTAACAGAATAGAAATATAGGAAAGATGGAGAGAAATTTAGAAGTATCGTTTTTCTCAAAATAAGTCAAAGCAAAAAGGCAGTGTCTATATCACATATGAATTTTAATGTAATAATTTCTTATTTTAGAAAACGTCTATACAAATGCGTTAAAATATACAAAGTCCTCACTTTGTGTTGGGGAGAAGCAAATCATTTGGATAGTAATATTCAAATGGGAAAAATCCAAGACAGTATCAGAACAATGAGACTAAAATTTCAACCAATTTTTGTAAGAGGGAAGGAAGATGGCTACAGATGGTCAAAGCAAAGAGATGGTTTAGAGTCTCGGGTGCAGCGTGGCCTGTCTGCTTCCTGCGATGGGCCCCAGACAAGGCTGGATTCTGAATTCCCGGGTTTGGAGAGGAGGGGCTGGGAAGAAAGGCGTTTGTCAGGCACCACTCTTCAGCCACCCCAGGGCCTCCTCCTTCACACTCCCATCCTCATGTGGAAGAATCTTCAGAAGCCATGCGCTTATTTTCCAAGTTAAAAACAAAATAAGAGAGCTTTTTTGTTTCAAAACAAACACATAAACAAAACAACAACAACACAATGTGCCGCTTGTCCGGGGAGAATTCTGAAGTAGGGGAAGCTTGTTGCCTTTGGGGCTCCCTAAGAGCAGACGCACCCCCTAGAGCAAAGGACGTGGAGAAACGCTGCTTGTGAACACATGTCCTTCTACTTATATAAAAGTGTCGCTTGACATTGAATAAACCACATAAGATGGAGAAGAATGATCCAGGAGTGCAAACAGTAAATGACCTTCAAGGGTTGAACTCCCGCTGAAGAAAACGAGTGAGGACAAAACAAATGACCTCTAATAATCCCTCATGAATATCCAGAAAATATTGTAGCCATGAAGTATAAATAAGGTGTTTCTAAGATAAGGAATGCCATCTAGAGAATGAAAATAACTCATGTGATTTAAATATAATTGCTAAACAGCTAGTTGGGCAGGTAAGATGGTTCAGTGGGTAGAGAGACTTACTACACAAACCTGGTAATCTGGGTTTGATGTGTAAATGTGAAAGGAAAAAAATGACTCCACAAAATTGCCCTGTGACATCTACATGTGCACTGTGGCACACAGACACCCTACACTCACATATCATATGCACATACATATGTGCACATGCATATGTGCATATGTACCTCTTCATTCATCCTGGGGAGAGGTCACCATAACAATGGCTTGTGGTACTACGAACTTGCATGAATCTTTGGAAATGATTCATCTATAGATGTATCCACAAAAACTGTTGGCCTAGTGCAGGACAGTTCTCTGGTGACCTTGGACCTATAGCGTCTCCCCTTCCTTTCTTGCTTATTATTTTCAAGAATAGTTGGAGAATGTGCTAAAAAATTAATATTTTGATGCTTTAGCCCAGGGTGTAAGTTGTCCCCAGACTGGGCCACAGCTTTCTAGGGCCCGTTAGGCACCCGCAGATACTTCCCTGCTTGCGTCATTCAGCACAGTCTCCAACACACAGTGACGATACTTCATACTTAGTCATTCCACTTTATTACCATCAAAGTGGGAGGTACAGGGACATTATAGCAGAGTGCACCCACACGGAGGAACTCAAACACGTTATTGCAATGGCATCTTGAAGGGTGTGGCATTGTCTCAACACTTGTTGAGCACGTAGTCTTCATTGCTACAATGCCCACCATGCAGCACAAATAATCAGAAAAGCCCACCCACTGCCTTGGCGAATTCACTTTCAAGTGGTGAATTGCTTTGACTTCTCATATTTCCACAGTTACTGGTTGATAAAGTTTAGAGGGGAATATTGTTTGGGATGAGTTTTAAAAGATGAACAAAAACCAAATAGTACACGCCCAAGGATTTTTACTAGTATTTCAGGCACAGAAATAGCATATACAAAGAGGCTCATGATAGAATCGTGCAGAGATCCTGGAAGACAGTAAATAGTCTGGGGTTTCTAAGGCTTAAATCATGAAGATTGATGAGTTCGGAGGTGAGGATGGGGAGACAGGTAAGGAAGAGTAAGACCCTCCATTACACCAACAGGAAGTTCTGCCTTCACCTCATAATGTGACAAAACATGCTTAAGCAGAGACACTCAGATGTGACGCCATCACTGAATTCACAGAAAAGTGTGAAACACAAGGAAGTGTGGGTAGAGATGTGTGTCACTTAGGATATGATACAAATATGATTATTATTAGACATCTAAAGGGTATTTCAGGGGAAAGTATTTTAAATGCTTAGTTGAATACATAAAGACAAGAGGAATATTCACTGAATTTATTAGTTTAAATAACACTCAAAATCATAAAAAATGATGAAATTGCTAGATGTTTACACAGAATAGACAAGCTGAAAAGAGATTAATGAGTGGAAACAAAATTTTGGGGGCACCACTGTGAAAAAGGCAAAGAAGAACCATCATAAACACAAAAACAGGGCAATGCCAACCACAAAGTAGAGGGTTTCAAAAAAATGTTCATAGTGTTGAACGACCGAGGAGCACAAGGCCACAGAGCAGCTTGGCCAGCTGGAGGAGCAAAGGCCTCCAGAGTGAACCACAAGAGAGTTTGCCCCTTCTGGTCAAGTTAGCCCGCTGGGGAGTGGTGGATGCTGAAAGGGGAAAGCCTGGCTGTGGGTGGCCAGTGCTGCTGATTTAATAGGGAATCAACAGTAAGAGGCACTATTTGAAAGGATTAGGAGCTGTAGCCTTGTTGGAGAAAATGTGTGGCTAGGAATGGGCTTTGAGCTTCCAAAAGCCCACACCAGGCCTAGTCTGTCTGTCTGTCTGTCTGTCTGTCTGTCTGTCTGTCTGTCTGTCTGTCTGTCTGTCTCTCTCTCTCTCTCTCTCTCTCTCTCTCTCTCTCTCCCCCCACCCCAGTCCCTCTATCCCTCCCTCTCTCCCTCCCTCTCTGGCTCTCCCTCCCTCCCTCCCTCTCTCCCTCCCTCCCTCCTCCCTCTTCTGCAGGTCAGGATGTAACTCTCAGCTACTTCTCTGGTACCGTGTCTGCCCTCACACCTGCCATGATCCCTATCATACTGATAATGGACTAAGCTCATGAATCTGTAAGCAACCCTCATTTAAATGCTTTCTCTTGTAAGAGTTGCTGTGTCTCTTCACAGCAATATAGTGACTAAGTGAGAAAATCAAGAGAAAACAAAACAATGGGATAACAATAGGAAATGCCGTCTTAGGACAGAGAGCAAGGGCAGAAATCGCAGGAAAAGGTCTTCAGCATCTTGGACAAGTTTCAGGCTTTCCTACCCTAAACATGGCATCTTGGCATTTCAGGAAACAGCAGAGGTATTTTTTGATTTGTGTCCTCTCTCCTTCCCTGCAGCAGGCCATAACCTGTTCTTTGATTTCCTGTTAGAAAAAAAAATCATAAGAGGGAAGGAGAGCTGAGGGTGGAACAGGGAGGAGAGGAGGGAAGGGGGCTGGGATCTAGCTGTAAAGAGATTAAATTAATAAATAAATGGGAGAAAAAAAAGAGTCCAGTAAAAGAAATTACTCAAACAAATAAAAAAAGAAAAAGAAAAGATCATAAGACTCTTGTTCCAGCAAGACCCTTAATACCCCAGGAGAAACAATGGAGACATAGAAATTCCGTGAAGAATCTGAACAAACAGGCCTTGGTAGCCTCCCCTGCATTCATTGTCACTGGACCACACAGTCTTCTGTGCAGTCACGTTTCTAAAAGACTGTCCACTCTCCACCAAAGCTAATCAGAAGTATACAGTTTGTTCCTTTGGCCTCACTTTTTAAGAAGGTTTATATTTAGTTATGTGTAAGCGAGGAGGTAGGAATGTGTGGCATGTGTGTATGGGTGCCTGCAGAGTCCAAAAGAGGAACTCAGATCCCCCAGAGCTGGAGCGCTAGGCAGTTTGCAAGCCACCTGATGTGAGTCCTGTGTACTCGGGTCCTTTGGTCTGCGCTTTCTCACCAGTCTCTGGTCTTTCTTGTTGAAGGTTTCTATTCATCACATTTGTGCTGAATAAATTTACAAGCTTTTCTTTTCCTTGTCTCCTTATAAGGTACGAACTTTATTGAAAATGAAAAAAAATATTAATTTTTCTTCCATCCTTTGTGATTTTTGTCATTCAGGGGAGAGTGCAAAGGCAGTCTCCCCACTGCCACAAATTAAGCAGTCCAGTTTCCGACATTTGGGGAAATCTCAGGGGGTCAGTGCATCCACACTGCAATGGGTAAGCCCAGACCTGGGAAAACTACCTTCATGACCACAGTATCTCCCCTGCAGGGTTAAGTATATTGCTTTGTGATTTAGAAAAGCAAGCCTGAGTGGCAGGTGTAAGTGAAGTGAGGGCAGTGCCCTAGGTGGAGATGAGAGCTGAGGTCTCTGAAGTAGAAGACAAGCGTATCTGGTAACAAAGTCAAGAAGATACAAGGTGTTGAGGAGTTACAGAAGTCGGATGGCAGGCTTGAGAGGGCAACCCAGGTTACAGTACGGCACCGAGGCCCCAACATTGCAAGTTGTAACTGTGTGATGGCGCCAACTGATGGGCAGTCTAGAGATTTCTTTCTCTGGCTATTCTCAGTATTCTAAGTACAGCGCGGGGAAATTGGTTCAACACATTGGCCAGGTAAGTGAGGCACTGCTGAGTGGAAGCGTAGGGGCTGGAGAACAGTGTGAAGAAATAGCTCCAGCTCTAAACCATGTAGTTAGGCTAGGTCAGGTTAGTGAGCAGGTTGGGTGATTAGATAAGGAAAATACGGATGGTCATAGGGTTGCTGTTCTTGGCTTTTATCCAATCAGAGAGACTCTATTAGTTACTTTTCTGTTGTGACAGAACAACCTGACCCAAATTAATATGGAAGAAACAGCTTATTTTAACTTAAAGCTCCAGAGGGATAAGAATCCATCATGGTGGGAGGGAGACAGAAATAACATCTTCAACTGCAAGCAACAGAGAGTGAACTGGTTGTGAGCCTAGCCTTTAACGGCTGAGCCATCTCTCTACCAGGATTTAGCCAATGGACAGGACATTCTTCACAGTTGAGTGGAGAGTGGGGTCTGACTTTCACACGAACTCTGGTGCCCCATATTTGACCACATCCCTGGGATGAGGAGACCTGGGGGCACTCAGAGGAAGGATAGCAGGTTACCAAGGAGAGCCTTGATACCCTATGAGCATATACAGGGGGAGGGAGGTCTCCCTCAGTCACAGTCATGAAGGGGGGGGGGAATAAGGGGAAAATGGGAGGGAGGGAAGAATGGGAGGATACAAGGGAGGGGATAACAACTGAGATGTAATATGAATAAAGTAATAAAAAAAAACCAAGAGAGAGAGAGAGAGAGAGAACTGGGAATGTGGTGTTGACTGAATTCTCAAAGTCTGCCCCAGTGGCATACATTCTTCCAAAGATGTACAAGCTCCCCCAAAGAACAGCACCCAACTGGGACAAAGTATTCGAATATCCCAGCCTGTGGAGAACATTCTCATTCAACCCACCACACAGCAGATGTGATAAATGAATGTATATTAGCTACTACTACTATTTTTAATAAATCTCTAGGTCTCTGTTGTTGTTCGGTTGCTTATTTTAATGACTACTGGGTAATTGATCACAATAAGATCTAGAGCCACCCTAGGAGATAGGCCAGTGAGAAGTTGTTTTGATTAGGCCAAGTGAGGTGGGAAGACACACTCAATGTAGGTGACAGCGTTCTCTGGTTCAGATTCTGTAAGAGTGGAAATTGAGTTGAGCACATACATTTATTTATTATTCTCCACTGCTTGGTTACAGATACTGTGTGGCCAGCTGCCTCAGGCTCCTGCTGCTGTGGATCCCCAGGTGGAGTTTAACCCTGAGCCTAAGGGGAAATAAACCTTTCTCCCTTAAGTTGTTTTTGTCAAGATATTTTATCACAGCAACATTAAAAAAAAAAAAAAAAAAACACCCAAGACAGTTACTGTTAATTATAAATGTGGAAGAACTTTATTTTTAATTTTTAATGATTTATTTTGATTTTTAAAATTTTATTCACTTTATATCCCTATTGTAGCCCAGTCCCTTGTCGACTCCCCATCCGACCCTCCCTCCCTCATCTTCTTCCCTCTCCAATGGTCCTCAGAAAGTGGGAGCCCTCCTCCCTAATATCTGACCTCATCAATCAAGTCTCATCTGGACTGTCTATGACCTGGAAGAACTTTATTTTAATAACTATCAAGAGATTTAAAACCCATTTTCACAAAGTAAAAACTTTAATTTTGATCTAGAAAAATCTTTTGCTATGCCTGAAATATGCTCTGCCTTACTACCTCAACCCCAAGAACAAAAAAAAAAAAAAAAAAAAAAAATCTGTTTTATATTTATACATGTCAGAATTTCTCGATGATGAATTTTGGGGAGAATTTTGAAACGCAGAAGGGGACTAAGACATTGAAAAAGGGAATTAGAGGGAACTTTGGGGTTGAAAACTGCAGAATATGAAATATGGCAGCTGTCACAAGGCATTTGGTTAGCCTTAAAAACAAATGTATTTATGAGAAAATTACCATAATTAGTTAAAAAGCATATTCAAACAGTAAGCAATGAACACCTAAATGACATTATTCTGGAAAGAGAGAGTCTGAACTGATTGGATAGGGTCTTCACTCAGGTAGAATGCAAAGAGCCAGGCAAGAAACAGCAACAAATCTGCATGCGTGTACATACACAAGTAGAGATTGATTAAAGAGTGAAATGAAATGTCAAAGTACCAAAGCTAGAATTTAACTGAACCAAAAGATCCTGATATTGGAGAAAACAAGAACAAAACAGGAAACGTCCAACCTGAAACAAGACTTGTCGGGAGGGAGACATGCTTGCCCATCACTTTGCACACGAGCTTTGGCGTTTGCTAGTTCAAAACTGAGGAAGCCCTCCCCTTGACTGCACCATTAATAAGGTCTTCAAATGGTTTGCCTCAACATTTTCCTCTTTTGATTTTTCATGATTTAATTAGAAGCATCTTTTTAAAAGGCTGGTTTTACTGTGGCAGTATCACATCTGCCTTTTCAGCAGTATGCTGTTTAATCGCCGTGTGATAAAGTGGAATTCCCAGTACTTATTGTATCGTCGAGTAGAACCCACATATTGCCTACTTTTAGTGGCCTGAGTCATCATCTTATATTTGTTCATCAACATTTAAGTGCCCCTCTTTAAAAAATGTAATTTGATAGTTAATTTTCTAAACTTATTATTCTTTTATTTCTTTACAAAGTAATAACATTTCATATCCATCGAATGGGCATCAGCCTGCACCCAACTCCATGTTCCTACCAAGAAAAGTTTGTATTCTCTATTTTTACCTTACAATATTATTCTTGCTATTTTCCTAGAGATTTGGTTAAACTAAATTCTTCTAAGGATTTATCAATACCAGTAAAGATGAATTAGCTCCTTTGTGCCACAACCTAGTATTGTTTTAGAATGTTATATTGAAATTGATAGCATGAAATTAAAACTCTAAGAGAAAATAATTAAGTATACAGCTGGGAGAATATACACATAGAAGAACATTGTTTTCGTATAAATTTATTTTTCTAATAAAGAATAATTCTCCATTTGTTTGTTTATTTGCTTATTTACTTATATTAACGTTTAAAGACTTTTCTATGTGAAATATTGATTGAGATTTGCCAGATGCTCATTCTTTTGAACAGTATCAAATGGGTACCAACGGCTGATGAAGAACAGCATCAAACGGGTACCAACGGCTGATGAAGAACAGCATCAAATGGGTACCAACGGCTGATGAAGAACAGCATCAAATGGGTACCAACGGCTGATGAAGAACAGCATCAAATGGGTACCATGGCTGATGAAGAGCAAGAGCTGTTCTCCTGCTTTCCTCTTTCAAGGCGAACAACTGTTCAGGGCAACATTTCTTGTTTAGTAAGTAGACACCCACAGAAGCAGGAGCCTTACCTAGCCTATCAGCACTGGCCACTCTTGTTTTCATCTCTACGTGTAATTCATACAGCTACAGCTTGCTGGGAGCACCAGCTGAGGACCCCAGCTGTGCAGGCTCCAGTCTTCATTTGTCCTGCCTTGCTGGATATATGATTTGGAGCAACTTATTGGCCCTTTCCCTCGCCTTGATAAAATATATTTATGTAGTTTTCCACTTATGCAGGTTCTTTGGATGAATATCACATTTAAAGCATTTAGGACAACGCTTGACATATAGTAGGAGTTTGATCATTCCTGACAGATACTGTTTCACTGTTGAGTCTTGCTGGTAAGAAAAATTCCTTTTACTTTTTATGCAAGTCAGCTTCCCATCTCTATGTCAAAACAACTGAGAAAAATAAGTGAAAAAAAGTAATGGGTCATGCCAGCTCATAGTTTCAAAGACCTCAGTCCATGGTCAGCTGGTCCCAGGTGAAGCCAAGCATCGTGATGGAAAGTGACGCTGCTCACCTCACTGTGGCTGGACAGTGGCTACCCATTTCTCCTCAAAATGGTTCCACTACCTTCCCAGAGCACCAACCAGCCAAGCCTTTGACATGCAAGGTCCTGAGGAACCTTTGAGAACAAATGGCCTTCTGGCTTTTATTTTTAACCCTTTTTAAAACAACACAGGTCTGAATTACCCAACTAAACAGGAAGTGTGAGTGGGTGTGAGTGGGTGAACAAAGGTGCCACAGAGCCAGAATGGCAGGAAAGGCGCCTGGTAGGAAGCCCAGGTGGCATCAATATCATGTTATTGACAAATACCCTGCCTTCTCCACTAACTCATTAGGCCACTACAGAGTCACTAATTGACTTTATTTGACCCGAAAGAAAAGGTGGAGCCTCAAGACTTTGTGTACATAAGCACTTCAGCTTGTGTTGATGCACAAGTGGGATAGTAATACATTTCTTAGACAAAATGGAAAAAAATGAAAGGTAGCACTGGCAAGAAACTCTGAGTGCAGGTCCAGCACAACCAAACTGAAAGCCAACTGGCCCCTCATTCCAAAAGAGCAGCATAAAAGATTAGCTTTTGGAGGTGATGTGTTTCCAAGAGAGATCCATCCCTGGAAGGGTGACTACTCAACGTTGTCACCTCAGATGCAGCGTAAATCCTATGCTGGAGATAAGCAAGAAGCGCGTATTTGAAGAGTTGCCAGTCAGGGAATTTTTCATAGTATCCCTTGTTCTCACTGCCTAAAGATTCCAGTGCCAACGCTCATGTTCTCGGGATCAGTCAGAAATTATTCCTTTCTGCTGATGTATTTAACTTTCTGCATTGTTTTAAACCTCAAAGCTCCCTCTAATTCCTTTTTTTTCCCCTCACCTCAATGCCCTGTACCCTCCCCCAGCTTTGTCACTCTATTTGTAAATACCCAGAAGCTCATTCTTAGGAAAACAATGCAAAAGAGGTAAGGTTCAAAGGATGGTCCACCTGAACAAATGCTTGTAAGTGACAGTGAAGAAAGCTTTAAGGATATACAAAGCATGGAGTTTTAGACACAAGATCACTGATGCTACACAGCCAGGTTTCTTTGCTGTCCTTCAAATCTCACCATCCTGAAGGCTTATGATTGACAGCCACTGTGATCTTTCGGGCATTCTATTGCCATCCACCACCATGCTGTATGTCGTTTTACTTTTAAGTGCGTGGTTCCGGTGCAGAGCTCAAACACTCTGTTTCTGGGGTACTGGAGAGCGAAATGAAATTGTCCACAATAGTTTTAAAAGGCAATTGTTACTCTTTATCCATGGCAGAATAATAACAATAATTGTCACCACTTAAATACTGCCTTTCATCCTCCGACCCCAAGACACTTCAACAGGGAGGCTACACATTATTTAAGTGAATTTCTTTTGGGAGACAGGGCAAACTGAGAGACACATAATACATGGTTAGCTATGCTAATTTTGTTTTCTTTAACAAATGCAAATAAATAGCCTACTCAAAAGCCAGATAATATCTTGAAGATAACCCCTTTCTAAAGTAGGTTATTCTAAGCAGATGTGCCTTGTTCTATGTCAATGTAATTTTTTAAAAATTATTCATACACATGCAAACCCCAAACTGAATTAATACTGAGTTTTGGGGCTATTTTATTAAATGCATGCAAAGAACTTACTTGCACATAGAAAAAATTGTTTTAATGAACAGAAAACCTACAGCTTTTTAAAGCTTTGCTTTCTAAATTTTGTGAGTAAATTTTGTGGAAACTGTGTAAATAGAGCATAATTATTTTAAAAATGGGAGCCTTTGTATTAACTGTCTACCTGTCATGGGTATAGAAAGCGCCCCGCTGCATAAACAAAGGACCGAGGAAAGTTACCTGGAGAGAGTTTGTGCTGTTGAAAGAATAAAAACCAAAGCAACAGAAAGAACTTCAGTTCACAGATACAGATACTGAATGCTAAACCTGGCTGAGGGAAAATCACTTTCGCCTGATAACCAGATTACTTAGAACAAAAATAGAGAAAATTAAGAACTGAAGAGCAGAAAATTAAGGTGGAAGGCAATTTAAAGAGTAAGTAGATGATGTAGTCTTTCATTTTCCTCCCCCCTGTGTCCAGCTAATTAAAATTACAATCAAAATGAAAGAGTCTAAACTTGTAAATATCTCCAGCTAATGATTCTGTCTTTTTAATCATCCTCACATTCAAAGTCTTCTTTTATTCATTTAGGTCTTTACAATAAAATGAAATTGTTTTTCCCCTGTAAAAAAATTCTTCTTTTAATTTTCCTTATCGGCTTCGCTGTGTCCCCTAGCTCTTTTATTCTTCCTCTTAGAGCTTTTCAGCTTTTCTTTGAACATACTTTACAAAAGATGAAAGTTGTGTATTTGATCTTCATTTTATTTCAACATTTAAATGTTGGGGGCTGGACAAGTCACTTTGTGTTGAAGCCCATACCTCACATACAGGAGGGCCAAGTTTAGTGTCCAACACCAAGCAACTATAAAATAAACCAAAACATCAAATTCTGATATAAACATAATACAAAGCTCCCTCACACATAAAAAGAATAATCACACACACACACATATATATATCTTGTATAATTAAATGTGTATATTGTTGAATTACTTACCTTTTTAATGAAATTATTATAATTAAACTTGAAATTTTATTTTGATTCATATTTTGTACTAAGGATGTTTTGTTATTGCCGTTTCCACCAGAAACATTCTTTGCATGCAATATTTCCATCTTACCCCATAGCTAATAAAAATTAGCAGGACTTACTGCTTCTGTTGTTGTTGTTGTTTTAGTATTTGCATTCTGACCATCAGCGTCAGCACCAAGCCATTCCAAGCACCAGCATGGCACAGACAGATTATTTCAGAGGATCTCAGTCTTTCTCCATCTGCTTTAATGAACAAAAAAACCAAACGTGAACAAAAGCTGTTGGAAAGCACACTTCAAACTATTGTGAGTTATCAAGTTCCCAGTTAGAAGTCAGCAAACTTGTTATCATTGTAGCCTCTTGGACGATCCCTTCCCTCACCTTGGCCCTCCTGTACTTCTACAGTTGTGAGATTGTATATACTGAGTGACTTTGCACAGTCGAATGAGTAATGTTTATCCTAAAAACCTAATTGTAATCCTAACGTTTCTTTTCTTAAAGTCTTACAAATTCTTTCTTCTACTCTTAGTCAAAATTCCTTACTTTAAGGCATTGCCTTCAAGACCTTCTGTGACTACTAGAATTATTGTATTTCTCCTTAACCTGTTCTTTATACAACAACACAACAGTTTCTTAAAAGTTGTGTTCACTGCTGGGCCAGTGGCACATACCTGTAATCCCAGCACTTGGGGGGGGGCAGAGGCAGGTGTGTCTCCGTGAGTTTGAGCCTGGTCTACGAAGTCTAAGCGAGTCTAGGACAGCCAGGACTACACAGGGAAACCCCATCTTGAAAAAGAAGACAAAAACAAAAAGTCTGCTATTTGATCACTTTCCCCTGGCGGGACCACCTCACCAGACCAAGGAGAAGACAATGCTATCTGTCATGATGTGACGTGATGTGTTGGAGTGACTTGGTGAGGGGGAGAGTTCCCCTTTTCTGAGGAGTAGGGGAGGGCGGAAAAGAGAGGAAGGATGGGACTGGGAGGAGAGGAGGGGACTATAATCAGGATGTAATGTGAATAAATAAATTAATTTTTAATGTAGATAGTGTATTTAAAGGTGCATAATCATAACTGTTATAATGTGTTATATTCATACAGAAAATTCTCAAAGAATACATTTTTAAAGATTTTTTTAAACTGACAAAATAAATACATAGAAAAAAATGTGTTCACCTTTCTAACTCAGGTGGACACCCTTGTACATATTAGTCTCTTCTTTTTGTCCAGCAAAGTCCTATCCATTCTTGCTATGAGACTCCACACTCCACACTAGGCCAGGCTGAGACGGGTGCTTTTGCGTTGACTTCTGCTTGTCCTTTATGATCATTCCTACGTTCGCACCACATTGTATCTGCCTCCTCATTCAGATGTGAGCTCCCTCCTGGCTCACTACTTTAGCTCCGGACACCCCTCATATAAGCAGGTTATCACTGAATATTGTCACAGGAAGGAATCAAATACTGAAGGAATAAGTGAGTGTACCACACTAGATGCTAGCCTTGCGGAAGAATCCATCTCTATTCTGCACTGCAGTGAGATGTTTCAACACTTGCCATCCTGCTCATCGCTAACTAGGATTTGACCAAACATCCATCCTGGCTCCATGTGAGCACTGATGAAAGTATGGGCATCACTGGATTCTGGCATCTGCTTCAAACAGAAATGCAAGTGCAGGACCTATTTGTATGTCTGTTCTTTAATGATAGACACCAGAACACTGGATGATTTTGCCATTGTTAGAGAAGGCCAATCAATATCCATTAGGAATACTTATGATTAATTATTATATATGACAGGTTAATACATATTATTTCAATATGCATAATTCTAGGAAAGATAAAATAGGGAATGTCTAAAGCCTATAAGAGCATAAGAGATAATGCATTCAACTATAGTTACCTTTAAAGTGCAGGCTCCCCCCTGAGTAAGGGCCCAAGTTAAGCTGGTAACATTTAGAGCCACTTGGCTCACATAATTATCTTAGATTTTTAGAGGCAATTCATTTTATAACACAGCAAATTTCAGTTTGAACAGCATGGACGTGAATCTGATTCCCTCCTGTGACACAGACTACAGCTCCCACTCACGCTGGTACTCTGGAGATCCATTCTATTGAGTATGTGCCTCAGATATCTTAACTGACTCAAAATATTAGAAATCACAGGAAAATGAAATGCCCAGAATCGTGTAGCTTACTTTTTATTAACAGTTCTATGACTCTATGTTTACTGAAACTTGGTGAAATGAAGTAAGAATTTGTATATGTAGTAAGATATTTAGAAAATATTTGAGTTTCTATTATTTTCAAGGGAGTTTCAAAGCACTGTAGTTATGGCAGAAAAGAATGCCTCTCCCATGGAGTCTGCATACACTATTGGAGAGATACAGACAATGAGCAAAAAAGCACTAGGTTGGTGGAGAAGAAACTGTGTTTTGGGGTTGTGAATTTTAGTCATTATAACTAGGCTCAGACACACCATACTAATAAAATAAAAGTTATTACAATAAATGTATTTTTACCCGTAAGATGTTTATTCCACTAACATAAAAATCCACACTTCAGGTTTCAGTGAACTCTTGGAAAGCATTTTCTTCGTCTTGCTGGTTGGGGGAGCGTTTCAATAGCAATGGGATAGAAATGGGCCAGATGAGCACAAGGGGCGACACAAAGCTGGTACCTAATGTGTTTGACTTTCGAAGCATTGTTTGGGTGGCACGTGGTTGAACAGTGTCATGGAGAAATGGGTTCTTTTGTTTACTAGTGTTGACTGAAGGCATTGCAATTTCCAGGGCATGTTATCAATTGTATTAATTAAACTTTCTCAGAGATCATAACTGCTCTGTGTAGAAAGAATTTTTTTGCTTCTTTAAAAACACAGAAATGTTATGGGAATATGTTTTTGTTTTAATCCCAGCTGTACGATATGGGACTGCCTCAGTTTATCTGTAGCAGCTGTCCATGATTTGCCTTGTGTGCTAGTAGGGGTGTGATTTTGTCAGCTGAAGACAGTTTCTGCAAGTGTATAACGTTTGGGGTTCTGGGGACTCTTGAGAGGATATATAAGTGTGAGAGCCCTAAGAGTGGCTGCTGCTGTTCCTCCTCTTCTTTCTCCTCCTCCTCCTGCTGCTGTTTCTGCTGCAGCTGGTTGCTGGTCATTGTTTGTTGTGATTTGTCAAGACAAGAAAACTTGAATATTCTGACCATGAAGATCAAGCTTGCCCCAAGAAACTCAACACCCCTAATCAGTGGGAAGTGATGTAGTGATAATGATGTCTTCTTCCCCATCCATCCTTCTTTCTTCTTATGTAGTGTTGGGGGATTAGAAAAAGATGGAATAAGGGCAGAAGAAAGTAAGGAATCCAGAAAGTAGTAAAAAATGCAGTTACAACACCAGGTTCAGAAAGCTGGTAATGCGTCAGAACACAGTGACAGTGACCACTGTTGGGACCAGTCTTGTTTTGGGAAGTACTTAGAAGCTTCTTCTTGGTCCAGCCACTAAGCTAGTCACTATCAGATGCCATCACATGTAGTCATCACAGAGTCATGACATGTAATAATCCAGGAGAAAAGTGTCTCACAGTGGCTTCAAGTAAGAGACAAGGATAGTTCAAATCAATGAATATCATTTGACTTCTGGTCAGCTCATGAGGCTGACCCACTTATTGAGCATTTTTACTATTCTTATTTCGCTTTAAATGATAACTATTTTAAATGATAACTTTAAATGAGATACTACATGTTAGTTCTTTGGTAAGTTCTCATGTAGTTGAGTTGTCATGCTTGGCTGGTTGTGTTTAAATGATCATTTTCAGCTTCCAGTGGCCAGTGTCCATACCTCTTGAACCCACCACTGTGCTCTGTGCTTGTTAGCAGTTCCTGGGCCAAAATATATCCTTGGTGTTTCAAATCATCTCCGCTGCTTTATGAACCATTTTGACCTCAAATAAGAAAATTGATCAAACATAACAAATATAAAACAAACAAGGTAGTAAGTCATTAGTGAAAAAAAAAATGAAGTACGAAATTTCATTAAAATGATATATAACATAACCACATTTACTAAGGATGTATTCCAATATCAAACAGGAAATTTGAACAAAGCCAAATTTGAAATGACTTCGTAACAACCCAATAAGGTAAATATCTATTTGCTAAAAGATAAAAAGTCTACAGAAACAGGAGGCTAAGGAACGGAATGTAGTAATGTGCTATTACTTTAACTAGTTGACTGAGAGACCTTTTGAAAAGATGCCATTTGAGCAGTGGCTTGAAGAAATAGTCATGTCAGGCACAACTGTCAGCACTGTTCTGAGACAAAAGCAAGACCAGCTTGCTCAAGGGCCAGCAAGGAAGTCACTGGCCAGAAACATGAGTAAGTCTCGGTAGACTCGGTGGAACCAGAGAGTGGGAAGGAGGGCAAGAGAAGCCCTGTAGGGCTGTACTAACAGCCTTGGGAGAACCGAGTTTTTACAGGATTGGAACAGGTAACTATAGGAGAGAAATGATCAGGATAGTGACACAATATGCTTCCTATTTTCAAAGGGCCTGGGTGGGTCATAGAGGACAAAGATACACGTGGAAATCAATTAGGACACTGCTTAGAGAAATGGTTTCTTTTCCTTCTTCGAACTTCCTGTGGCATAGTATCTGTAGATAATCCCAAATGGGTTATACGTCTTAAGTCTTATTTTTGACACTCTGGTAGGCATGGTTAAATTGGATTAAATATAAATGCAGTAGTTCCAGCATAACCGTTCTTTCCTTTCTGGAAGAGGGACAGTCCTTGGCTTGCAGAGCCAAAGCACTGTTTGGTAAAAGTAGCCATGTGGAAAGTATACAATGCAGAAAGGCTCTATATTTTCTTGTCATTGCATTCAGATGTTTAGAAACCGTGGTAGTCTAAATGAAAACTGTGGTGGATGTAAACATGTCTTTGTTTTTAATCCCAAGTGTGGGATGTGAAACAGACTCGTGTGAGGGTGTGTGGTGTTTGTCCTCTGGACACAGACTTTTGAGAGACCATGTGGTGTTTGTCCACTGGAAGAGGAACCGCCTCTGTGGGGGCACGGTCTTTGCCAGCTGATAAACATCCTAGTATGGACCCTGAGAGCAACAAGAGGCTGGGCTTTATTAATTTATTATTTATTCATATATTACTTTTTAGTATTGCTCCCCATCATTTGTCTGTTCACCATTCTGCTTTGAGAAATTCCTAGAGAGAAGCGTTCTCTGGAGCGGTGGTGGATGCTGCCCTGGATTCTGCCTGCTGCAGTTGCAGTCACCTTTGCTGAATTGCTGGTTTGCTGTTTAACAGGTCTCCTGGAATCCTGATGAGGGAAAGTGGAATCACTCCCAGGAACTAAGCCTAAAAAGGTCTACTTCTCCTGTTTCCATTAACCCCTCTTCTCTCCTATCTAGAGCAGGTGGGTTGGAAGGGAGGTCTAGGCATTAAAGAACCCCAAACAAAGCAGGTCTGTAAAAGTTCAAAGCTTACGGAGAACTGTCTCCCATAGGCTTGGGTATTTGAATACTTGGTCCCCAGTTGGTTGTGCTGTTTGGGGATGCTGTGGTGGAGTCTTGTTGTCTTTGAGAGTTCATAGCCTTGCCCCACTTCCCGCTCGTCTTCTCTTTTTCTTGCCTGTGACCAGCCAGACTCCTATTCCTGCTGCTTGGTCATGCTTTCCCACAACTACGGATTCTAGCTCTGGAGCCATAAACCAAAATTAACTCTTCCCTCAATAGTGATTCTTGTCAATTTTTTTAAATCACAGCAACAAAGAGTAACTAATACAGAAGCCTATCGTAGCCATGTATTAATGGCAGTTTTTGCTGTCATTTCTATACTGGTACATTTTTTGATTTTTTTTTTTTTTTTTTTTTTTTTTTTAGGTAATAGAAACAGCAGCTTAGTTAATCACAAAGGACATGTTCAATATAATAAGAATACTTTTATAGGAATAAGTTATTACCTTATTATAACTCTTCTACACATTTGTGATCCAATGTAATCGGATATAGTTTAATTCCCAAAGCTTTGCATTTAGAGTCAATATAATCAGATTATTATTTTTATCAGACCATCTCCCCAGAATTCATGTTTAACTATTATATAGAGCAACTAAAATGTATCTGTCTCTGTACCTGAACAGATCATCTATTCTTCTGCAGAGATAGATAATATTCTTGTAAAAATAAAAGAGTGGTTAGAGAGTATCTACTGCTAGTAGGTGGCATTAAAAATGTCCTTTGTATGGATCACAGAGGTGGCTCAGAGGGTAAAGGCACTTGCCAACAGGCCTGTCTACCTGCCTTTGATTCTCAGGACCCATACAGTAAAAGGAGAGAACCAATCCATGTAAGTCATGCTGCTGTGACCTCTATATGCATGCTGAGACACACATGTTTGCTCCACAAATAAATGTAATAAAAATATGTTTCATAAATGATACATTAAAAACAAAACAGAGTCATATACTAATAAAGTAAAAACAGGAAGCAGTATTCCCAGAATTTCTAGATTTTTAAAAGTTAAGTTTTAAAGTAGTTTAAGAAAGCCAAAATGACTTTAAAAAATCCACTCAGCAACAAAATAAGAAAATAGTTTATAAACTTTAGGTGCTCGCTCTCTCTCTGTCTCTCTGTCTCTGTCTCTGTCTCTGTCTCTGTCTCTGTCTCTCTCTCTCTCTCTCTCTCTCTCTCTCTCTCTCTCTCCCACCCATTGACACACGCATTCACATGTGCACACACACTCATTCTATAACTTTTGTTTCTCTAAAGAACTCTGACTAATGCACGTCTTAATTGTCTAAGATTGTCTCGCCTTCCTAGCAATGCAAATTTATCTGTATAATGTTTTGCTAACAAGGAGTCCATTCGAAATCTATAATTCATTATAGATTTCTATTCTATTATTATTCTTAATAATTGTTTAAAATTGTTTTTCTAAAGGAGGGACTGAATGCAGACATGGATGCAAGTTATAAGACAGGATATAAAGCTAATTGTTCTAGTTCTAACTCTGCTATGAAGTTTTCGTTTGGGTTACATACATAAAAGCATACTTGACAGTGAAATTGTACAATTCAGTGTTAGCCTCCATATCTTTGGAATGGCTGTTTTAATTATATATAAGTTCACTAAAATGTTTAGAATATGGGACTGATAGTTTTATGTGTGCTGTTTATTTTATTTGCAAGTTTTTTTTTTACAATAGAGTTTATAAAATTAAAAAATATTATCTTAAATGAGACTTAACTTTCTTTATTTAGAGATGCCTAAAATAATTCAATTTCTAGAGTTGCCATTGAACAAGTCTTTTAAAATACAATGCCCAGAATCTTTGACACACCTCATAAAATGTATAAGCCTACAGCAAAGAATGTGTTATTTTGAGTTGTTTAAAAAATAGAGTTTACCAAGCCCTGCCAAAGTCTTTTATGAATGGAGTAAACAAAGTGATTTTTTTTTCCAGGGGAAATATTTTCTGTGACATTACAAAGCAGCATTTGTCAAAACAAAATCTATTGGAACCCAAGGGGTCAGTTCACAAGAAGGTTCCATGAAAATGTCGGCAAAAAAGCAACGAATAACGTCAGTGCTAACAGAATGAAACAACTTGTGGACTAGAAAGTCCGTCAGTAGCATGAAAGATTCATTTGCATTCCCTTGTTTATCACAATTTCAGCAATCTTCTATATGACTTTCATATATAGTTTTTTTCTGGCATAATTTTATTTTAAAGATAGGTCCTTGCTATTTAGTTCAGGTTGTCTGGATTGTATGATGTTCCTGTTAGCTGGTTGAGTTCTGGGATTACAGCTGAGTACCACTCACCTGACTATATAGTCTTAATTGTATAATCTTTATGCAACCCTGCTGGATCTCAAACTAAACTGAAACGCTCCTAAAGATTCAATCTATTGGTTCCAATAGTTCTGGGCTTTGAAGTTGACAATTTTAACCTTCTTGCCAAAGTTGTTTTTCAGCATTATTCAATGTGTGTTTTCAAAAATTGGAAAATATCAAATTAAATTGAAACTTGCTTTTCATCTTCAATAGAAACACAAAATTTCTAATTGATCAGTGAATTCTTAGATCAATCAATCAGATCTATCCATATGATTCAAGAAGGTCTCATTTGTAACCAGAAGCATACTGATGCATGCACACACCAGGGCACTTGATGGCAATTTTTCATTTCGAGTAAGAAAACAGAACAAAAGCACACGAAGTGAAAACACAGTTTCGGAGACTCATCAAGCAAGTGCAAACGGCTACACTGCTGAGTCTTCACATAGTACAAGATTAAACTATAGATTGCAGCAAATGTAAATTAAGGTTATAATTTGGATAATTTAAACAGCCCTTTTTGAGATGGGTTTTGAACAAGGTTTGTACAGAGCTTGTGTGCGTGAATTGGCAGCAGGGGTAAGAATTCACAGCAGGAAGAGCAGAGCAGCGACTTGGAGAGCAGGAACTGTAAGACAGAGGAGGAAACACCAACCACCATTGTAGGGGTGTACTTCAAGAGCCTACCACTTTAACATATGCACCCCGGTGCCCAGCTCCCCTTTGTTTAATCTATTCACTATAATTTCTCTGTTTATAATAGAACTTGTGACAAATAATTGCAAACACTCTAAGGTAGACACTCAATACGTTTTGTCCTCTCTTGCTATCCCAGGCATGGCCAGTTGTAAACACGACCAGCCAGTGTTGTAACCTATGCAATGATTACTAACGAACTGAATGAAGTGAACAAGGTCAGATTACCTTTCTAATGAAAGTCATAGTCCTACTCTTGGGCCATATTCTGCCTGTTAATCAGACTCTTAACTATTTGTGTCAAACTATGGTCTCTGCCATTTCTTTAAGCTACCAATAACTAACTCTAAGCTTTTCTCTGAACGAGCCCCTCAACCTGTGCTTCCAATTTTGGTTATCTGTGAACTCAAACATTTGGATGGGGTTTGCTTTTTCTCTCTGAGTTTTCGTGGGGGTTTTGTTCGGTCAGTTCTTGTTTTGTTTTTCCTCTTTTTTGTGACTTTTACCTTCCCCCTCCCTGCCTCTTGGGGCCTGCCCTTCCCCTCAGCACAGAGCTGCATGCCAAGCACAGGGCCTCCAGCTTCCTTGCAAGCACTCTACCACTGACTGAAGGCCTCGGCCTCTGATCTACTCTTCTAATGTCAAGGACGTTGAAGAATTTCCATCTGTTCCCATGTCAATTGAGACATCCTTCTCCGTCTTCCACTTTCCCCTCCTGCATTGCTGATCTCTTAGCCGGAGTCATTGGGCCTCTAGATGGTTGGTCAACACTCACCTGTCCACTTGATGACTTGGGAGCCTAGTCTTCATGGGACACTTGCAGAATGTTCACTTGATGCACAAGCAGTTTCAGGCCCTGGGACTATTTAAGAGATCCACTTCATAAACATCTTTGTTCCCTATGTTTTCCTTCATTGATCCTTCTCTCTCATTCTTCTAGAAAATCCACACACGTACCACCTGCCCAGGAATCTGTGCAGCTAATATTTTTATCTTTAAGACGGTGTTTCACCATGTAACTCTGACTGGCCAGGTCACGATATAGACAGGGCTGGGCTCAAATTCACAGAGCTCTGCCTGCCTCTGTAGCCATATTTTTTTTTTTTTAAAGAAGCATTTACTTTTTAAGTCCCATGCTTTGCCTGCTAAGAGATTTCTATTTTCTGGTTCTCTAGGAGCCAGGCAGCAGTCTTCTTTCATCAGGAACAGTGTGCAGCCATATTAAAATTAGACTCAAGAGTCGAGATAATAGCTCAATGGTCAAGGGGGCTTGCTACATTTCCAGAAAGTCCGAGTTTGGTTCCAAGCACCTATATCAGGAGGTTCACAAGGTCCTGCTAACACCCAACACCATCTTTTGGCCTCTTCAGGCATCTACACATACATGACGCACATAAACACAGATACACAAACTAGCGCATATGAGCACACATACACCAAATACGTCAATAAAAATTGAAATAATTTAAATATTAGCCCTAAGGTTTTACCTCTTCAATCATTTGTTTAAAAGGAGATCTCTCAGGCTGCAGTTGTGAAACAAAGGAAGTGGAGAAGTCTGGGTAAGACTTAGAACACAGGCTGCAGGCAGCTTGGTACTACAGGGTACCATGGACTCACAGCTGCTCCGACATCAGCATGCTCAGTTCATTATCTGAGCAAAGCCCGGTGGAACCCCATGATAAACAAGGACCTCCAGAGCTAGTTTCAGGTCATAAGTCCCCCATAACACATTAACTACTGAACGGCCCCTCTCTGTTTAGCTCCTCCCTCAGCTAACAAGCCTTTACTTGGTATCTGAATTTGCTGAAGAAAGTTCAAACATCAGAACTCTTAAGTTATAAAGATCAGTAGCCAGGACTCCTTTGACTGAACCTTTGGATGGAACACTAAGCTCCCATTTTGTTTTTTATGTCTCCGAACACGGATAGACAAGACTTGCTTATTTTGTAAATGATACGGATAAGACCTACAGATATTTCACTCCTTACGTTTAAATATCTACAGTAAGTGCCTTAGCTCCTCAAACACAGGCCTTTGCCTGCTACATGAAGTCATTTTCTATTTACACAATTTCACAGCTTATGAAAGCATGCAGAATTGTTTCTACCTTCTTCTTGCCCTATGAGCATGATGGCTTGAAAGAACTGGGTCAAAACATAGTCACAGCATGTTCAAGTTCCCAGCAAACCAGACTGCACACTGGAGTCAGGGAACTAACCTGTCCCTGAGGTAGATCATAAAGACGTATGAGATCATGAGCTGGAGAGATGGCTCAGACATTAAGAGCACTGACTGCTCTTCTGGAGGACCCAGGGTATGACTCCCAGCATTGGCATTGCCTCTTTCACTATTATCTGTAACTCCAGGCTCAGGGGATCTGATGCCCTCTTCTGGTCTCCAGGGGTACTGCACACAAATGCTACACAGGCATACATTTATGCAAACCATTCAATACATAAAACAAAGCAAATACATCTTAGCAAACAAAAAATGGATGGGTTCTTCTATCAAAGCAAACTTCTGGCAATCGCTATAAACCGAAAAAAGATTTTTGGGCAAGATCAAGAGCTGTATCTTAAGTGCAAAATAAATAAATAACCAAATAAATAAATAAATATAGTCATATGAAAAACATGTACTAGCAGAATCAACTGGAGTCTCTGCTGGTTTTGTTTTTTGTTTTCTTGTTTTTTAACTTTTATTGAATGTCTATGATTTACACGTCATGTACCAAAATCCTTTTCCTTCTCCTAGTAAAATAAAACAAACAGACAAACAAAAAATCTTGTCACAGAAGTTGTAGTGTATTACACAGTATAGCCTTTTGTCCACCTATGTTTACTTTCAAATATTCATTGCTAAGAGTCATGGGTCTGGTTGGAGGCCTACACTATCATTACCAGATTCTCACTGGGACTGCTGTCGGATATCCCATTGTTGCTGTGTGTCAAGGAGATTCTTAATCTTTGAATCTTCAGATCTGGCCCCATCATGTATTCTAGCAGGTCATACACAGGGCAGATGTTGGGGTCAGGTTCACTCAGAGCCCTGGATCAGAGCCACTCCCTTGTCCTCAGGGCAGGGCCCAATCTCCTGCTCCCATGTCATCATGGCAGGGCAAGCTCACTAACTCCCATGTCTTCAGGGCAGGGCCAGCTCACCTGCTCCCATGTCATAAGGGCAGGGCCAGCTCACCTGCTCCAGTGACCTCAGGCCAGGGCCTGCTCTCTGACTCCTGTGTCATTGTGGCAGGGTCAGCTGTTATCATGGCAGGGCCGGCTCTCCTGCTATCATTTCCTCAGGGCATGGCATGCTTTCCCGCTCAAATGTCATCAGGGCTGAGCCAGCTCACCTGCTCCCATGTCCTCAGCGTGGGGCCCGCTCTCCCCCTCCCATGTCCTCAGGTCAAGGTCAGCTCTCCATCTCCTGTGTCCTCAAGGAAGGGCCAGCTCTCAGGCTCCAATGTCCCCAGAGATGGCTCACCTGCTCCCGCGTCCTCAGGGCCAGATCTCCTGTTCTTGTGTCCCCAGGGTCAGGTCTCCTACTTCCATGTCCTCAGGGGCAGCTCTCCTGCTCCGATTCAATTCGCCAGATTGTTGCTGGATGTCAAGGCCTGGATGGCTTCCTACTCCTATGGGATCTAGTGGGATATCTAGCAGGTGGCAAGTAGCGGTCCCTCAAAGTCTTCGTTGAGTACCTCACAGAAACCATTGATGTTGGCCCAGCTCAGCTTCTTGTCCAAGGAAACGTGTGGCTCTGTTGATTCTGCCTCCTAAGTCTCTGGTTCCATCACGTGCTCCATCCGCCATGGGTCCCCGCCTCAGTGCTGCCCCTAGTATCCACCTCTACAAGATCCAGATCACGGCACTGAGCATGGTCCCAGCCCATGACAGGAGGTCTGTGAAGCCTGTGGTGTGTGTGGTGCAGTCCTCAACTCGAACAGCACTCCCTCCTCAAAAGCCATCTCCTTGGCGTGCACTGCACTGGGCCAAAATCTGAAAGGCGGCCTGAATGTGGTCTTATGGTCCTGCTGCAGATGGCATGAACGATCTACATGACAGGATTTCCTTCTTTCTGGGAAACACAAACACTGTGTTTTGGAGCTCTCAGTATGGTCCTTTGGTGGCTGTGCAGTCTCTGCTGTTCCGCAGATCAGACACAGAGTGTGATTGACGCCATCTTGGATGATCTCGGATTGGGTATTTCTAATACATTGCACTAAGCGTTTCCTCCCAATCAGGGCGCTCTAGGGGGTGAACATTTCTGTGTAGCTCTGGAACACAATCCTCCTCCTCAGAATGCATTGAGGTCCTCATCTTTCAAACACCACAACCTGCGCCTGCCACTTGGACCTGCGCCCACTGCCTGGTTTTGTTTTTAGTAACCTAATTATTTAAGAATCAGATGACAGCTATGTATGGTGGTGCATGCCTGTGATCCCAGCACTTGGGAAGCAGAGGCAGGTGGCTTTTTGTGAGTTCGAGACCAGTCTGGTCTCCAAAGGAAGTCCAAGACAGCCAAGGCTACACAGAGAGACCCTGTCTTGAAAAACCAAAAGCAAAGCAAAACAAAATAACAACAAAAAGAATCAGATGATAAAGTCATAGCTAGCCTACTAATTTAATATTTAGTAATTACCTCTTAAGAAGCAACTTGCAGAGTGTGTTCTCTATTTTGACACAGAAGTAAAGTGTCAAGCGAGTTCTACTTGGCCTTCCAAAATACTTGCCCTTACTTTATAATTAGAGAAATGGTGGGAGGTGTGCTTGCTCCCCAAACATTCACTTCAACAAGTAATGTTAGATCTGAGAATAGGACCCTGCCTGCCTACCTCACGTCACTCCCACTTCTGACAGGGTTGAGGATGAAGTCCTGAGTCTACTGTGCACTAAACTGTGGGCATTTCTCTCTGTGTTTCATAGTTATCCTGCCCGCCTGCCCCCCAACATATTGATTGTAGCAAAACTGCAGATTCTTAAGAATCGGTGATAGCCCTGAGCCCGTGTCAGCTGATTGCCAGCTTTGTCTCTATTTCCTCAGCACTTGGGTATTTTGTTAACAACTGCCAGGCGCTGTGGAAAGGGCAAGACAGAGGTTCATAGTATGCCTCTGTGGTGGTGAGCAGGGTGTTTCCTCAGAGGCACTGGCCTCCCCTTCACTGGGCAATGCTGAGTCTACGAATTTCAAATTCTCCAGCACACTGGCTCCAGCGAGGTCTCTGTTCACCAGACCTAGACTGGCTTTGGTTAAATAAATCAAGACACACCTTAATTGGCTGTCTGTCTATCTCATTCCTGGGGACCCCGTGATTAATTAACCACAGCCAGCAATCCCTGCTACTGAAGCCATTCCTGGGTCCCCAAGTATAGCATCTGGCTATTAAAACAATACCCACGTTGCTTCAAACTGTTAACAGTCATCACCTGGGCCAGGCCTCAGCTGGCCTTGCACAGCCCCACGGAGACCAGGAATACCATTTTTACTGCAGCGTCTTCTACATGAGTCCCAGTTCAGGAAAAAGCAAGCCAATAGAGCACTTCAAATATTTGGGTATTTCCTTTTCCCTCTATTTTCCTTGGCAAGTGCAAGAAACCTTCTGGGCCCTAGCAGGATATAGGGGTGAAACACACGATGCGTTCAACTGACTTTCTCTTCTCTCCAAGTCTTTAAATTCTTTCCTCTGCATTTTGCCAAGGACTCTCATGCCTTTCCTTTCTCATTTCTTTTAGCAAACCTAGTAAAGTATTAAAACTAAAGCCAACTTTGAGAGCGACCACACTGACTACAGCATGTCTTATGAATGAACATAACAACACAGCATTCATCTGGGTTCTTCCTTCCCTCAAAAAAAAAAAAAAAAAAAAAAAACCCTTAGATTTCCATCGTTGCTGTCCACTAAATAATATGAATAATTTAAAATCATGACACCTATTATGTGTCGCCTTTCTCCCAGACACAATCAGCACCTCTCGGGTTAGATTAAGCGTCATCAGTTTTTCAAATCCGCCCAAGTGATTTTCATCCACAGTGAGGCTGAAATCCTACGGGTCAAACAGTTGTCATTCACTCCTGAGGCTTCCACTCCCACTTACATCCTATGCTAATGGCGTACACTGTAAATCTTTCTTCTGGGGGCCTAGCTCTGAGGTCAGCCTCATAAACAATCTTTCTCTCTGTGCCTCACCCCCAGCCCTGTAATTTTCCAAGAATTTGGAAGCTTACATAATTTTAAAGTGATTATTCAACGTTGTCATAGTTAAGCTCCATGGCAGAAGCTGTGCCAAGCTCAGAGTAGACCAACCAGAACCGGTCCGCACTGCCTTTGTAATTCTATTTAGCTGCCTGTGAAGGGTTTCTTACTCTTGGAGCCACTGCCTCGCGGTGCCAGCCCATTCTTTGTGGTGACTGTCTTGCACATGGGAGGGCGTTCACGGAATCCATCCATTAATATCCCATGCCTTTTTCTGTAACCGCCCAAAATGAACCCAAGTATTGCTAAATATTCCCTGGAGGTTAAAATTGTTCCCAAATTGGCTTATGATATTTAACTTTTTATGATATTTAACTTTTTAAAAATTTGTTGTCAGGGACTTGCTATGTGTCCCTGGCTGCCCTTGAACTTACGGAGATCCACTTGCTTCTGTTTCCTAAGTGCAAGAATTGAAGATGTATGCCATCTGTCCTTCAAAGAACTTTTATTTTAATATGGTAATATTAAATGTATTAATCTTCTTTCTATTGTTTCTGAGCTTGGATGTTTATATCTTTCCCACACTTTGCCAATCAGAAAAGTTCCCTTTTCAAGGGTCACTGTTACGATTACAGCTAATTGTCCTTCTACAATTAATCTGTTTGTATCAGGATTCAAACAGATTTTCTGATGCTCTGAGGTGTTGTGCTTAAGTCCCTCTTAAGTTGAAACCATGGTCCTTCTGCCCTCCACCCATGGTCCTTCTGCCCTCCCCTCCCCTCGTGGTCCTTCTGCCCTCCCCTCCCCTCCCCTCGTGGTCCTTCTGCCCTCCACCCATGGTCCTTCTGCCCTCCCCTCCCCTCGTGGTTCTTCTGCCCTCTTCTCCCCTCGTGGTCCTTCTGCCCTCCACCCATGGTCCTTCTGCCCTCCCCTCCCCTCGTGGTCCTTCTGCCCTCCCCTCCCCTCGTGGTCCTTCTGCCCTCCCCTTCTCCCCTGTGCCATTTACTGGATGAAAAAATTGAGGCCACTGTGTAACTATTTTCTCAACACTCTGGATTTGCCAAAGTCACATAACTTGTTTCTGTGTCCCCGAGTTTCCTGTGAACTAAAAGTCACGTCCCCAAACCTGAGTAGATTGAGGCTGAACATCTTCCCTTGGCACACCAGCTGGGACATATTGGATGGGGGTCCCGTTTCTAGTCACAGCCGTGTCATGTGGCGATTCCATGATTGCGAGTTTGACAGTGTCACCTCTTGCTCCACCACATACCTGCTTCACCACAGCCATTAACCAAAAGTTTTAGTGCCTGTTAATGCTTGGTGCCAGCTTTCCTTTAGAGGCTATGAAGTTATCTGGAGGTCCATTTTTTGATACAAACTATTTCAAATAATATGTAGGCTCTAAAATAAATAAACACAAACCTGCAGAGCTAGAAAGAAAAGTTTGGGAGTTATTCACATATGGGCAGCATTTACTACACATTATTACATGCAATCACTGAGGGGGAAGGGGGCCAGTATTGTCCTCTTCCTTCACTGGCTGCTTTAGCCATTACAGTTGATCAGTGCACAGGGGAGCCGGAGGTGCTAGGAAGGCATAACTCCTCTCTCTCTCTCTCTCTCTCTCTCTCTCTCTCTCTCTCTCTCTCTCTCTCTCTCTCTCTCTCTCTCTCTCTCGTCCCTCATATTTTTGTCACTGTTGACTGGAGTATGAGAATTGTCTCCCAGTTGAACCTAAGGCCTCTGTTCAATTTTTTTTCTTCTAGTTGAATTTGTCAGATAGAACTTGAGAGAGTATAGAAAATAGCAGACAAGAGGTCTAGGTTCAACGTTTAAAACAAAAACAGCAGCAACAACAGCAAACTTCTCCTCTTTATGCCCTTGTGTGTACTTTATTTTTGAGATGATAATTTGATCATTACTTTTCTCCTTTCTGTTTTGTCCCTCCAAATCCTCCCACATACACCTTTCCACGCTCCTTCAAATCCATGGCCTTTTTTTTTTTTTTTTTTTTTTTTAACTAATTTCTATAAAACCCTCTCCCAACATCTTTGAATTGCTGTTTAGACAAAGTCCCATCATCAGAGTCACTCCTTGAGACTCTTTCCTTGTGATTCTTTTCTATCTACCCAACCTTAAACCTTAATTTCTTCCCTGTCCTTGTCACCTTCATCTGTCTACTTAACACAAACCTAGAGTCACCTGGGAAAAGAAAATCACATCTGAAGAAGTCTTCAGATCAGATTGGCCTGAGGCCATGTCTGTATGGCATTTTTGTAATTGCTAATTAACATCAGAGGGTCCAGCCAAGTTTGAGGAGGCTATCTCTGGGCAGGTGGGGCTGGGCTGTATAAGAAAGGCATCTGAGGAAGGCAGAAGGAGCAAGCCAGTAAGCAGTATTTTCCTCCATGGTCTCTGCTTCTTGTCCTACCTCCAGGTTCCTGCCTGGAGTTCCTGCCTTGGTTTTCCTTACTGATGACCTGTAACCGAACCTGTAAGCCAAAGAGATCCTTTCCTCTCCTAAGTTTTTGATGACAATGTTTATTACAACAACTGAAAGCAAAATCAGACACACTTTGTGGCAGGTTCCCCAAGCATCCCAAACCACTTAACGCTGCTGTAACTATCATTCTGCATCTTTTCAGAAGGGTCTGTTTATCTAATGAATACCTCACCAGTATTCTATGTTTGAGGTATCACCAATCAAATATCCTGCCTTGCATGTAGTTGTGTGCTGTGTGCATATACCTGGTGTGCGCATGTCATAAGATGTGGCCTAATGCAATGCTTTACCAAGTGAGCACAAAAATGATCATTCACCGTCTTCTCAATTACCAACCCTGGTAGACAGTAAGTATTGTTCTACAAAATTACAAACTAGCATATACCTGAGAGCTGTTCACCAAAATGCTCCGGTTCTCCTTCTAAGCACACAGGGCTTGCATGCATTGAGGCTTGCTTGAAGGAAGGAGTGGCCCTGGTAGTCATTATGGCTAATGAAATATGAACAGGAATGACTTTCTAGAGGCTATTAGGTCCGGTACTTGATTTATCTCTTCCTTCTTTTTCCTGTATGGAAGTCTGGGTTGCAACGGGGTCTTTGTCAGCCAGGGTCCCTGTGCCAAAAACATGTCAACTTGTTGGAACGTAGCATGAGTAAGAAGTAAATGTTGCTTGTGTGAAACCAGTAAGTTTAGGGATTGTTTGTCAGTACAGCACAACGACGCCATTCTTAGCTGGCATGCACAGGAGATGGAGAGGGGGACATAGGGTCTGATGACTGTAGTAAGGCTGAAAGCCAAGCCAAGCTGGGGAGTCTCGGTGGATGTGCCTTCAGAGAAGGGTGCCTACCTTGTGTTTTCAATAACCGTCTTAGAGAACATCCACCCTTTGAGTATAGGGTGTTTAACTTCTATGATACAGACATATATACGTTTTTCTGTAATATATTCACGTATACACATATATGCAAGTTGTGCATCTATCTGTTGAGAAGAGCAGTCAGCATTGCCCCAGAGCTGTGTTGATTTCTGAATTACTGGTGCTGCCGTAGACCTTTAAGGAGCAAACAGCCCTACGTCGTTATGACTCTTATCAAGTTCCCACAGTGACAGTTGTCACAGTTTGGCTCTTCCGGGCTGTGGAGCCCCATCCCGCCCCACCCCTCTTAGTCAGGCCACTCCAGAAGCGTTACCTAAGATTGACTCCGCTGTATGTTTCTTGTGGTCTAAATTTACCACCCTTGGGGAAGGTGGCTATCAGATTTTTTATCTTATAAAGGTCTTTCATGTGTGTGCTTCCCGGGAAGGTAGGTGTTCTGAGGGGAGCGAGTCTTGGCGGACTCAGAGCAGCTATACCTCTGGAAAGCGGAATGGTGTCAGAGGCCCACAGACACTTGTCTTCCGTGAAACAGAGAAGACAGAAAACGTCTGTAAACTTTAATATTAAGGTGTTGTACACCCATCTATTAGGAAACTCACTTTAATGTATTAGACTAGCAAAATAGTAAAGATATTTAAATATCTTGATGCTGAATTAAAGTGCCCAAGGCATGTAGAGGACTGGTTCCGTCATGAGACACGGGACACTGTCGGCACAATGCTCTTTCCAGATCTCTTAAACAAGAAAAGCTCGCTAACATTTTGATCCATTAAAGTCATCTATTATGACTGCTGTTTGGAAGATTTCAAATAGAAAGTTCTTCCCTCCTTCCCAGAAAACAGCTGGGAGGAGACCACCCAGAGGCAAAGGTAAACAGCAGCAGCAGGTCTCAGAGCACCAGTCAGACAGCACTGCATAGAAAACCTAATCCCCAGACGCTAAGATCCCCAGACACCAGAGGTGGGCCTGCACCTGGCAGGTAGGAGCAGCAGGACCTCACGCTGGGGAACTCCACCCTCTCAGTAGGAAAGACATATTGACTAAAATTGTTCAAATTTCTGGGACTAGCAGACTAGCAGCTACCCTCTCATCCTCCACCACTTGCTTACAAAAAGCCATCTTAAATTACAGAGAAATCACATTTATCTCTAGTAGGAAAAAATACTGACTGAGAATATAATGCCTTCCATTTCATTGTTTATAATTTTTAACTAAAAAGTTTAATGTTTTCTTATATTTTAACATTTTCTTACATGTATACAATGGAATACGATCATTGCTACCCCCGACTCCTGCTCCAACTTCCCTTCTATCATTTCCCTTTCAACTTCGTAGAGTTTGTTGCTATGGTCTTTTGTTTGCTTCTGGGAACCCACTGGATCCAGTTAGTGCCACCTTATGTACAAGCGTGTGAGACCACCCATGAAGCATGGGGATCCTACCAGTGGTCACATCCTCAGTAAAAAAAAAAAAATGATCCTCCCTCTTGAGCAACTGTCCATAGCCAATAGCTGCTCCGTAAGTGGTGAAGTCCGGATGGCACCTAGCCCACTCTGCCAGGATTTTGGTTAGCATGATCTTAAATGGGTCTTGTGCAGGTAACTGCAGCTGCTGAGAGATCACTGTGATAGCAGTCGTGCCCAGAAGGCAGCATTTCATGGCATGCCTCCCTCTCTCCCAGCTCTAATGTTCTTTTTGCCTCAGATTCCTTGATGCTCTGAGCTTTGGTGTAGAGGGCTTAATACAGATGTTCTGTTTCGAGTCAAGCAGTCTCCGCTCTCAGCACCATGACTGACGCATCTCTCCATAGCCTTCTGTCCATTGCAAAGGAAGCCTTTCCGATCAAGGTTGACAGTGGCCCAGGTCTGTGGTTTCAATATAAGTATTTAGAAGGCAGTTTGACAGCATGGCCATTTACCAAGATAGACAGCGGGTTCTACCGAAGGACCTATGACCTCCCAAGTCAAGGGCTTTTGACCAGGATCATATGCCAGACAGAAAATCTTAATTCTTTACCATGTTAATTTATACTTTTGTACTTACTGTTTAGCTGTCTTGGTTTATCTTCTGTCTCATTTAAATATGCTTTTATGATTGTGCCTCGTCTACACCCATTTACAATAGTCTCTGTATTATTTCTCTTACCTGTCACCCATACGCTTTCCTTCTGATTAATATTCCACTTTTCCTCTTTTCCTATTGCCTCCTTATTTCACTCCGTAATAATTTTTGACCTCTGTGCTCAAAAATCAAAACAGCTATAGGATACATTTTTCCCAGTCAGTAAATATCGGCACTGTTTCTGAAATTTATCAGTGGCACAGGTGACGTCTACAAATGTCTTCTACTGCAGGTTAGGCCTGGTAGTCCTACGAAATCACGGTCTCTGAGACTTCTATGACGTCAGTAGGATTTCCCCTAACTAGCAGTAGGAATAAGAACTCAATGAAGACAGCATACCAGGAAGACTTAGATAAAGCTAAAACAAAAGCAAACAAGCAGATTTGGAAAAAAGGAAACAAAACAAACCTGCAGGGTACATCCCTTTTCAGCAAACATTCAAAACACAGAGAGATGCAGAGTTTTCATTACCAACCTTAAAAGTCAGTGTCTTAGTTTGGTTTTTTATTGCTATGAGGAGACGCCATGACCAAAGCAACTTTTAGAAAAGAAAACGTTTCATTGGGGCTGGCTTACAGTTCAGAAGTTTAGTTCATTGTCCTCATGGTGGGAAACATGGCAGCATGCAGGCAGACAGGGTGCTGGAGAAGGAACTGAGAGTTAAACACCTTTATTGCCTGCAGCGGAAGACAGTGTGATACACTGGGCAAAGCTTGAGCATAAGAGACCTCAACACCCACCCCCAGTAACACACTTCCTCCAAAAAAGGCCACACCTCCTCCAACAAGGCCACACCTCCTCCAACAAGGCCACACCTCCTAATACTGGCACTCTCTCTGAGTCTATGGGAGCCATTCCTATTCAAACTATCACAGACAGGAAAGCATAATACAATATATTTTAGGCCTTAAAAATAAGTAGCTGTCAAACCTGATCACTATAGCTAGAAGTTATCTTTTAAAGTTGATAGGAAAAAGGAAGAAAAATGTTAAACAATGATAAACTAAGCTATTGTATGACAATCAAACCAGCACTGCAAAAACCAACCAACCAAAGAACCCTACCCCCAAAAAGCGTATAGGATACTATTCACTGAGAAATACAAAGTTTTATACACAAGAGCACAGGAAAGAGTAAGTCTCATGAGAAAAAAAAAAGACCAGGAAAGGAAATGCAGGAAGGAAGGAATGGTTGAGAGACCAAAAGTTTTAGGTCAATACATTCTTTACAGTATTGAAAACTATACTCAGATGAAAGGAGCTACTTGAAAATTAACTACGTATAGCAAAGCTAAGACTGAGGAAGAGGTTCACCTACACGGCTTTAACTTTGGGAAAACTCATTCGATTTACTGATGTTGCTATTTGATCTCTATATTATTGTATCTACCCTGGATTTCATGAACATAAGACTCTAGAAGAATGTAATTTACAGTGTGTCTTCTACCAAGATTATGCACACTAAAATAGGTATACATTTTTGGAAACTTGAACAAATTTTAAATATAGAGAGGAACAATTACAGAATTATAATTTATACGAAACAATATTGCTTCTTATGCTATATTTAATTAAATATATTCTACATAATATTTATATTAACATATATCCATAATTAAATAAGTATCACCAAAAGGGACCTAAACATTTGTGTGAGTTCTTTTATCTTTTGTCTGTCCAGTCCACAGATGGAGTCCGAGCTACCAAATGCGACCTGTCCACCTTGGAATGCGATGTCTCCGTAGCATGTTCTTTCACTATCTTTTCCTTTGGGCCAGTTATAAGATTTCAAGGAAAGAGATTAAAATGAATCCAGCTCAGGTGGATATAAGCATTTACATAAAAACTATTAAGGTTTTGATGAATATTTTCAAAGTCCTGTTCATTTAGAATAGTTACAATATTATCAGTTTAAATGAACTTTATTTCTCATGTATGTAAAGTTACTTTAGTTTTGAAAGGACAAGGTTTGTGTGATCATGTTAAATAGTTTAGAAATCCCCTCCCATACATCACAGCTGTAAGCTTTTTCTGTAAGGACATTTCTTCAAGCCTTTGTTGAGCTCCACTCATACTGCACATGAGCCCCGTCTTTACCTGAAGTGACTGGCTCATAAGTCTACAATACCTATTCTTGAAAGAAATTATTGCCCAATTGAAAATGTACACGCTTAAGGCATCTATTGTTGACAAAATACTAATAACACTCAACAATGAAATTCTGCTTACAGTGCACAAAAACGTTCTTTAGAAACTGCTAATTGGTGTGCATAAAGAGCCAAACTATCTATAACTGAAAAGAAAGATATAAGTGACTTTAAAATAATTATTGTTCACATAATACGTATTTACATGTAATTAGTCTTTCAAACCCATTCATTTCTTGCAGATTTGTTTTTAGAGTTGCAGAAGATTCTAGGGATCCTGAAGTGACTTCTGTGAAGTGATGCATTTGCAAGATTAACCTATCATGAAAAAAAATGTTCCAAGGGAAACAAGAAGGTAAATAAAGCTACAGAAAAGGAAACAAAGGATTTTTACACAAGTAAAAATCCATTCAGCCTTGTCATACTAAGATAAATGAAACTGGGCCTGGAGAAATGGCTCGGCGGTTAAGAGCACGGGCTACTCTTCCAGAAAAGCCGGGTTTAATTCCCAGTAACCACGTGACATCTCACAACTGTCTGTAACTCAAGTTTCAGGAGATCTGACACCCTCATATACAAAGGAAAAACACCAATAGACTTAAACTAAAAAAAAATTTTTTTTAAAGATAAAAGAAATCTTAGAAGACAATGTAGCCCAGATTGATAGAGTTGAAGAAGTTTAGTTTACCGTCCAAGTCATAGGGAAGTAAATTGTGGGAGAATGAGCTCGTGTAAGTTATCAAAATGTAATCTGGAAAAATTGATAAAAATTATAATTTAATATATATTTGACTAAAATCACAGAATCAGACACTAAGAACATGAGCTTAACTTTGTGTGAATTATGTCTTTTTTTTTTTTTTTTTTTTTTTTTTTTTTGGTTTTTCGAGACAGGGTTTCTCTGTGTAGCCTTGGCCATCCTGGACTCACTTTGTAGACCAGGCTGGCCTCGAACTCACAGCGATCCGCCTGCCTCTGCCTCCCGAGTGCTGGGATTAAAGGCGTGCGCCACCACGCCCGGCTATGTGAATTATGTCTTAATATTTAAAAGTAGAAAAAGTTAATAAAGCATCTTGAAAATAAATTCTATACTTCTTTAGAGAGCAAGAGACTGATGCATATTGACTGGTATCCAAGAAACTCACTGTTGTTGGTAAACAGGTGCCGTTTCCACTCAGTCTTTTCACTGCACATTCATGAGTGCTTCACTGAATTCGGAGGTGATCTCAACCCTGACAGCGTTTACATTTCTAAATATCTTTGCTAATGCTTTATTTTTTAAATTAATATTACAATTAAATCACTTGCTCTACATAGACAAGCAAGTGACCCACTCTCCTTTGAGGTACAAGGCAATTATATAGCCTTCCATTGATATCTTCATTGTGGCTTTTTATACAAATCAGAATTTCATATATATTTTTACGTGCAAATATCACATGCATGTATATAGCTCATTGGCTTTTAGACAGGCAATCACATTGCTACAATTAAGTCATTTGTACCTTGTTGACCAATTGAGAGTCTCTATTTCCATAAACGATTTGGATTATTTGAAGGGGGAGATTACATTTCCATGTGTGGTACTTGTTCAAAAGAAGGCAGTTTTTATATTTTTATTGTGTACAAATGAGTTTCTTTGATGAAGCATTTTGCAGACTGCACATCGCTATTAGAAGTCGGATGGCATCTGCCTCTCCACAGACTTGCTAATACCAGCTTTTTATAGTTAAGATTTTGAAGAATGTTAAGACTGTTGTTGCTATTTCTTCACAAAGATAATCAGAATATTTTCCCATTTTGAAAAAACAAAACATAATAAAATAACTTTAGAATATTAGAACAACTTTTAATTTGCTTTTTAGTTTAACTAGCTATCAAAGTTTATAAAAAAAACTATTTTCATATTATAGACTATTTTTACTTTCACTTCTTCTAATTTGTCTGCAGAAAGAAGGATACATCACTAAGTAGAAACCAAGTTGTATAAAGGGCCAACATAGGACACAACCAAGTCTTACTTGTTTTTAATGTTGAAAACCATAACTACTATATTCATAGAATATTTCATCACTGTGTACACAGGACACCTTTCCCCAAATGTAAAATGGGTTAGTTAAAAGTACTATTATTATTACTTATTTATTTTTCAATCAAGATCTTGGCCTGTAGCCCAGGCTGGCCTGGAGCTCTCTGTCCATCATGTTGTTTCAGACTTTATGTGCTGAGATTATTGGTATGCCGTAATGTTCACTGTGGTGGTGCACACCTTTAATCCCAGCACTTGGGGGCAGAGGCAGGCAGGTCTCTGAGTTTAAGGTCAGCCTGGTCAACAAAGTGAGTCCAGGACAGCCAGGGCTACACAGAGAAACCCTGTCTCGGAAAACAAGCAAATCAAAACAAAAAAGTTTTTTCATTGCTCTCTATGATTTAATGCACTCATCCAGTGACTAATGACTAATCCTTATGGGATTTTTTATATTTTCTCCCTTCCTTCCTCTCTCTCTCCATCCTTGCTCCCTCCTACCCACCCTCCCTCTTTCTTCAAATTTTCGGTGTATGTTGTGTTGTAGTTTTTGTTTGTTTGTTTTGGTCTCTCTCTCTCTCTCTCTCTCTCTCTCTCTCTCTCTCTCTCTCTCTCTCTCTGTGTGTGTGTGTGTGTGTGTGTGTGTGTGTGTGTGTGTGTGTCTGGAGATAGAATGCAGGACTTGTGAAAGTTAAGTACCACTGAGTTAGAGCCTCAGCCCAATGTTTTGTAACAAAATATAGATGTTTGCAACAAAAGAAAGACAAATTCATAAAATGTAAGTTAGTTCAATGAAAAAAAAGCCATCTTGAAAATGTGTAAAATACAAGAAGAGGTGATAAAATAGTTTTGTAATCATTAATGATCAATTTTATACTGGATTTCCCATCCCTGTCCTTTTGGTTGTTTTGTTTATTTGTTTGTTTGTTCATTTACAAAAGATTCTCAAGTATGCTAGGATGGTCTTGAATTCAGGAAGCAGCAGAGGTTGATTTTGAATTTCTGAGTCCTGGAATTATAGGTATGTCATCCAGTGTTGGTGGTCCTGGTCAGCCCCCAGGTAAGGTAAATGCTCTGCTCCCTGACCAACAACCCCAGCTTCTTTATATTGGATCTTTATTCTAAAAATTAGTTACGAATATTTTTGCATGCTATTAGTAATGCTAAGATGAGACTGTTTAAAGGTCTTGTGTGAATGTGTGTGTGTGTGTGTGTGTGTGCATGCGTGCGTGCACACATGTGCATGTGTATGACAGAGAATTTCATGGTGTAGAAATGGGAAATCATGCATCTCATGGCCATTTTCTCCTTAATTCATCCTAACAGAAACCTAAGCATTTTTAACACTAGGCGCCATATCCACATGGGCAGGTGGTCACTACAGCTCTTTTGGTCAAGCCTCCACAAAGCTGTCACTGTCTTCTCACCCAGGTGCTGCCTCAGCTCGTCAGTCAGCTCACAACTTTGAGGAAAAGGTAACAAGAAAGTTAGCTCCCTAAAATCCGATGGCAAGTGAGATGGATTTTTTTAGATTTTTTTCTATTTTTATAATTAAGATTATCTTTATCTTTAGATGTTATTTAATAGTCTGGCACTTAAGAAATTATATTTATTAATTTAGTTTCTATCTACTAAGCTATCTGTTTCCGGGTTTGGAACCATAAGCCCTCTTTTAGAACAAATACCCACTTCATTAATTCAAACCTTTCAGCTGTGGCTTCACAAAGAGACCAAGTACGACCATTTATATTAGACACGTTGAAAGAAATGGGTGTTGAGATTTAGCTTACTTCAGAATCATTTTGATACAACTTAAATTTGATATACATCTGCTTGCTTAAAAAAAAAAAATCGTTGAATCACCCTGCCAGAATTCACATGTGTTATTTGGGGGTGGATTTTACTTAACCGTGCTGACTCTGGTCTTTTCCAAGAAGCCTTTGCTTATAATTTCAGAGGGATTGAGGAATCTCGGGAAACTTTAAAGCAACACAGCTCCGGATCATTTCTTGGTCCTAAAACGCGCTGCCTGCCTATGTCGTTTCCCCTCGAGTGTGTGAGGAGTGCAGCAGAGACCGTTACTGTAGGCCTGTGGAGGACCCACACTTGCTACCTGGCAACCATCCTGGAAGGAAGCCTTCTCTAAGAGACTTGGACCGCTGTGGTAGAAGCTCCAGCATCTCATCTGAGTCGCCCGCCACAATCAAGCCGCTAAAGCAAGCCCCCGTCATTTATTCTCATGAGCGTGCTGTTTCCAAAGATTAAAACAGGAAAAGCAATACCAAAAGTCTTCACCACTGTACAATTTATGAGCTGCTTTTAAATTTCTGAATAGAAAAAAGGAAAGAGCAAAGTGCTGCTTCAAGCTAATCAATGTTTTGTGATAAGGAAATCTGAAGACTGATAATTATGGGGTCCAAACACCCCATATCTGTCAACAGTTTCCACCTTTTTCGTAGCTCCACACACTGTAACTCATGCTATAATCTTGAATACCTTTCTTCTTTTCTCGCCCATGACAGCGTCTGCGTACCAGGATATTCGTGTTTTGCTTTTCCAGTCCCTTGAGACTCCTAAATGGTTCCATTCTTTCCTAATTTTGGTATTTCCTGAGCCTCTGCCTTCACGTCTCTTCTCAGCAGACTGAAACAGACTCTCTAATTTATCTTACTGAAGTCACTGGCAGGCATCAGTCTTCTGGTAGCAACTAAAAGAAGAAGCTCCTGGGAAAAGCTCAATATCAGTGTCAGATAGTGGGGGTAACAGGTGATGACTGGAGGGATAGAAACTGCCTATTTCAATGTTAATACTGGCGAGTTTTTAAACATTTTGAAAGGCCCTGTCGGCTGTTGGAGGGTGGGCTTTGTAGGCCATTTGGGGTTACTTAGTGAGTGGGCTTCCCTGAGTGGGCTTTCCTGAGTGGGCTTCCCTGAGTGAGTTGGCTGCTGATCGTGGCCCTGGATGTTTTCTGCAGGGATCAGGGTGTTAGAGGGGCTGCTGGGGATCAAATTCTACCTGAATTTGCCCCTGATAGGTTCTTCCCCCTTAATGCAAAGATCTTCAGGAAATAACTGGTGATGCACCAGAAAACATACTAAGTGATTGAGCATAGCAAGAACTAAGGGCATGTATACACACATACACACACGTGCGTGCATGTGCACACACAGGAGAGAGAGAGAGAGAGAGAGAGAGAGAGAGAGAGAGACAGAGACAGAGACAGAGACAGAGACAGAGACAGAGAGAGAATGAGAACAGGGCCCTTCTTATTCAAACCTGCATATATACAATTCTAGAACTCCGATTTTTTTCATTCAAGAAAATGTTTTTGTATGTTTTCTAAGTTAGGAATTCAGCTTTTCAAAACCATAAAATTTAAAGGATACTATTTTGTGACACACTATACAAAAGAAATCATACCTAAGTTACCTCAAAGAGCTTGAAATTTGGAGTGGATCACCATGTAGCTCATAAGAAATATCCCAAAATTTAAATCTTACTTACAGTGATATAAGTAGTTCCTTTGTTTTCTGATGTTCAAAAAAAAAAAAAAAAATGAGTATTCTTTGCTGTTTATTTTATTGTGTTTCTTATAAACAATAGCTTACAACAATGAATTGATGAGAGCATACGTTTTTACTATTCAGTCTAGAACACCTAAGCGTAGTGGTTGGACCATTGGATTAGTAAGTCTTAATGTAATATTCTTGTTTTACTTTGTTTGATAGTGAATAGATTTCTTAGCTACTGAATTAATTTTTAACATACATTATTTTATTACAAATTTAAAAAGCAAAAAAATCAACATCCTAAAAAAAATTACTGGTAGTACAAATTCCTATGAAGTTTTAAAAATTTTATTTATTTATTTATGTTTGATACCATAAGAAATTAAAGAAACCATTATATATTTAGGAACATTCAACATCAAAGCTTTAAATCTAACTGTTCACTGTAGCCCCTGAAAAAGCTACAAACTCCTTTTTTTTTTTTTTAAAGTATTTTTTCTACAAAGAATCTCATCAGCTATACAAAAATCTGTGCAGTTTCTATACTGAAGCTAGTGTTGAGCTGCACTTGAATTTCACATTCTTAGCAAAACAGTTGCCTGAGCACATACACTCCACACATTTGAGGACAGCCATTTATTCTTCCTCCTCATCTTCATCATCTTTTTCTTCCTCCTCTTCCTCGTCTTCTGGTTCATTCTTCTTTGAGCCTGTTGGCCTACCAGGCCCCTTCTTTCCTGTTTCACTTTTTCCCTTAGCGCGGTGTGCAGCAATATCCTTTTTCTACTCCTCCTTTAGTTTAGCTGTTTTCTGCTCATGAGTTATTTGTCTTTGGCAGATTGTTCAGACCATATCTTGCCCAGTTTCTTTGTAGTATCTCCAATAGACAGCCCGGGTGTTCACTTTTGATCTTTGGGCGATGCTCAGAGCCAAAACAGGAAGAAGGCATTGGCGGTCTTTTTGGAGCCTTAGGATCTTTTTTCTTCCCTCTCTTGTCCCCTTTGGGAGGAATGTGATTCTTCATCTCCCTGTCATATCGAACTTTGTCGTTCTTAGCGAAAATCTTCAAACTGTGACATTTCCTCTGCAGACATGGTCTTCCATCTCTCGGAGCATTTCTTCGAGAACTCGGTGAAGTTGACCGAGGAGTCGTGGTGCTTCTTCCTGGCAGGTCTGCACAAGGAAGGCGTACTAGGACATTTTGCCCTGCAGCTTGTTCGGGTCTACTTTGCTCATGCTGAGGGCACGGGGCATCAACCTGCTGAGGAGAAGGCCGAGTCACCACGGCCGGCGACCATGTACTTATTTTTGACAAAGGCTCATTTGGAAATTTAACCACCATGAAAATAACTTAAGACTACTTCCCTTATAAATGATATCTTTTTCACTAATAATTATTTTTTGAAATTCCTATTAAGTGAATGATGGGAGCTCAGAGACATGGAGGCTACTGCCTTTGGCTACCTTGGATAGCATATTTCAGTGACAGCAGTGAGTGTGACATAAGATTATAGGAAAAAGGCTAGGATCTTGAGAACAACCCTCCACTGGATAGCAAATGTATAATGTAAGCCTTGATTCTAGGCTTCTTCACAACAGCAAGCAATAAATTTGGTTCAGAAGATACCCAAATTATGGTACTGCTGTGATAGCAGCCTGAGTAGAATAAGACATTTCACGAGTAGTTAATGCTGAACTAGGGAATATACTAAGTGATTGAGCATAGCAATAATTTCAGAAGACAAGAAAAATCTCCATAAAGAGCATTTGAGAAGGGAGCTCAAAAAAGGTTAAAGTTTCCACAGGAAGAGCATGGTGATGGGAGATGTTGATGTCTGAAAATGGAAGGTCTTAGCAGAAAAGGCTATAAAGTACTTGATGAGATTACACAGCTTCTTAATTTTTATGGTCCCACTAATATATTGGGTGTGTTTATGTTAACATAAATACTATAGGAGCAAGCATAGTGTTTTAGTCGCTGTTCTATTGTTGTGAAGAGACACCATGACCACAGCAGCTCTGATAAAAGAAAACATTTAATCAGGGCTGGCTTTAACCTTTCTTGAGTATCCTTTTCAAATGTTCTTTATAGGAATTTTTCTTGTCTTCTGAAATTATTGCTTTGCTGTAGGCTTTGAACCTTTTCAAACCTACCTTTTCTTTCTTTCTTTTTTAATGTTTATACTTCTCTTTTAACTCATCTACCCTAGATAGGTGAGAAAAAAAAGTTAATGGGAACAGAAGTAAACCTTTTTTAGACTTAGTTTTTGTTGTTGTTTTTTTTGTTTTTTTGGGGGGGGGCGTTGGAATGAGTTTACTGGCATAGTCTGTAGGATCCCAGCAGACCTGTTAAACAGCAAAGCAGCAATTCAGCAGAAGTTACTGCAACCGCAGCCACTGGAACCCAGAACCTGAAAGTGTTTGCTGGAGCTGTTCTCTCTAGGAGCATCTTGAAGTGGAACGATGAACAGTCAAGACCAAGAAGCCTCACCTCTTGTTTTGGGCATATATATATATATATACAAGTCTGTTTCCAGCAGAAAAACATCACACACCCTCACACAAGTCTGTTTCACATCCCACACTTGGGATCAAAACAAAAATATGTTTACATGCACTACATACTCCCCTTTCTATTAAAAAATAAACAATATACAATAAGAATAATTATGAGGATTATCAGGTAAAAGTTACATTTACAAGATCTAGTCCATTTATATTTGATAATCTTGGAGAAAGCATTCCACTATCTATCCTATCTTAGTGAGTCCTATCACAGTGTCCAAAGTTTTTCTAAATCACTTTTTAAAATCATAACTTATATTTATCAACTTAGAAGCATGTATTTATCTCTTAAACAACTAAAGATTAATTGTAGTAATACTATGGCTATCTAGTCTTTAACCACATCAGAGACTTAAGAAGAAAATATTATCTAATATAAAGGAAGTACAGGCAAGCAGCTTCCAGAAGCACAGACATGATAGAGACTGTTGACTGTGTGGACAGTCACCAAAGGTTTTTTGTCTTTGTTTTTACCATTGCAGCATCCATTCTTTAACCTACCAGCCCAGAAATCTGACAGACGTTTCTGTGAAGTGGGAATTTTGAAGGACTGATCCACCTAGACTCTGTAAAGCTAGGCAGTCAATTTCCCAGTGTCCGGCTTGTTCACAGTTTGGACAGTCAGTCTGTTATTAGCAGTAGAGATAAGAACAGTTTTTTGGTCTAGTGGCTATTTTGTTTCTTTGACGACCATCATCTTCACTGAAACAGATTGGAGGTGCTGTCAGGAGTAGATGTGTCTCTCTGTTAGCAAAGCCCTTTATTACTGAATGTCATATTTTGTAGATCTCTGAAGTGTTTGAAGACAATTTATCTATTTACTGTAGTGCATAATCATATTTATCTATTATCTATGTATCTATCAATTTAGCTATCTATATATCTATCTATTCATCAATTGACCAACTTATTTATCTGTCTCAGTATATCTAAATAGACAAACATTGTTTTTAGCTATTACTCTCTGCTTAACCTTGAAAACATACACAGAAGATTAAATAAAACATTTTGTAATTAACAAAACTAGTATCTAACAAGACTACAAGTAAGATTTATAGGTGACTATTAACTTGTATCTCCACCCATATTGAACAGTTTGCAACAGTTATCTTTCATAAGACTAGAACTTTACATCACATTTTTAAATGAGTTGTACATGCACAATACATTAAGCCAAAGTTGAACAAAATAATTTTAAATGTTTATCAATATACAAGAATGTACAATACATTAAACAAGAGTTGAGCAAAATAATCTTAAATCTCTATCAATAAATAGCGTGTACAATGTAGTAAGCAAAAGCTTAACAAAATAATTAAAAATTTTTTATCAATATATAATACCAATGTAAAATATTTGAGGCTGGTAAGTTCAATAATCTACCTTTTATTCTATAATTGTCTATCTTCCCTTTCATTATTACCTTTTCCCCCTAACACTAGATAGGATAGAAAGATAAGCAAAAAAGAAGAATAGAAGGGAGAAAGAAAGAAATCCTAAATCTAACCCTTCTTAACCAATCCCTTTAGACAATAACAAACATTGATAACCTACCGACAACATCCATCCCATCTATTGGGAATGGGGGCGTCATGTTCTTAAAATTATTTTTTCTTGTCTGAGGGTAAAAACATCTTCTGTGTACCCTTAGAAAATCAAGATATTGGCCAAGCACTGGAAAAACTAGCTGTAACTGTTTTTGTCTAGTCTTTTTTGGAATCGATCCTATGGGCTACCCCTTTTAAAGTTGACATGTATGTAAATTCTTGAGGAAACAATAGCTGAGGCAGTCTTTGAGGTTGAATCACCTGGTCTACTTGTTTTGTCTTTATTATTATCTGGTCTTTTGTTCTGAAAATAAGGAAACTTTTAAAAAGTATTTGTATAGGTACATTCTACATATATATACATATATATGGACTATTCAAGGCATACAAATCATGTGAAGATGAATTTTTGTCTTATTTTTGAGCAGATGTAAGGCATCAACTTTATACGTTTGTTTGAGCTGTAATATCCAAGCAGTATGAAAGAATGGCATGTTATAAGGAGCAGGTAGCCCATAAGATTTTCTTGTTACTCAAAGACATGTATGTTTAAGATAGTAGGAGGTCTTTCCTCATCAGATCTAATCTTTATAAGTTTTGTTGGTAACTGTATTTTTCATTCCCTGTAGATACATAAACATAACCACATCCCCATCGCAATACTATTGCAGATTTCCATTCCATTGTCAACAGATCATTATAGTATATTGGTTGTCCTAGTTCCCCAGCTTTTTCTATAACCTAATATCTCTCAGCTCTGCTGTTGTTCTTTATTTTACCAACATTAAGAAAATTTAAAGTCAAGAAAGCATTATTTAATCTTTCTCTGTGGGTCTTTACCCTTTCTTTTTCTTTAATGAGCATGTCTTTTAAGCTATGATTAGCTCTTTCTACAACTGTTTGTCCTGTAGGATTGGGTGGTATACCAGTAATGTGCTTTATATTATAATACTCAAATTTTTTCATCTTATTGGATACATATGTAGGAGCGTTGTCAGTCTTAATTTGTGCATTTGTGTCATTATTTTTAATAAGCGAAATTACTCAGTCAGCGTTTTTAGAATTTAAAACAGATGTCCATTGAAACCCTGAGTATGTATCAATGATATGATATATGTGCCTTTGTTTTCAAAATTCCGTAAAATGGAACACATCCATCTGCCAGATTTTATTTCTTTTGATACCCCTAGGGTTACATTCAGCAGGCAATGGAGTTTGGTCATACAAAGAACATGTAGAGCACATTTTAATTATTTCTTTGGCTAGTTGCCAAGTGATAGAAGAATTTTAAAAACTTTGCTTTTAACATGATGCTTTTTATGAAATTTTGAGGCTTCTAAACCATTTTTATTATCAATTGGTTAATTTTCTCATTTCTTTTCATGCCAATAGACCTGATAAACTTGATGAGACCAAATATGAGTAATATTCCAGGGATAGTTTCTACTTTTGATGGCTTTTTGCAATTTAATAAATAACAAAGTTAATTTTTAGTTATCAGGAGTAAATTTAGCAGTTTCTATACATAAAATAACCTTTTCTGTATATTTAGAGTCAGTAATTATACTTAGAGATTTAGGAAAATCTAATAGCACCGTAAGGACTGTACACAATTTCGATTTTTGAACTGAGGTATATGGGCATTTGATTACCTTAGTTATTTTGTCTGATTTATAACCTGCCATTCTCATCTTATTTGCATCAGTATAGAAGATTGGTGCCTCTGGAATTGGTGTTCTTTTTACAATGCGTGGAAGAATCCAATTAGTTCTTTTTACAAGCGGTGTATGTTTGCTTTTTGGTTATTTGTTATTAATTTTTTCCAAGCAGTTACTACAAATCTTTGTCAATATTTATTGGTTACCCATAATGATGTGATCTCATCATTAGTAGGAGGCACTACGATTTTAGTTGGCTCTATTCCTGACAGTTGATATAATTAAAATCTGACATATCTACTGGATGTCATGCCATTTTATCATAAGCCTCACCACCATCACTAGCAGGGATATTTTACACAAATACTGCAAAAGCTGATGGTGTCTGTGTAGCCCTAGAGAATTTCTCTGTCAGAGTGCTTGCCTCCAAAGCCCTTTCGGCCTTTCTGCTTTCCTGTTCCATTAGAACCCTTTCAGCCTCTTGGCCTTCTCCTTTTCCTCTGCCCCCTTCTGCTCGCTGTTACTCCGAACACCTGGTGTGTGGAGCAGGGCAGAGTAGCAAGGGTGGTAAACTCCAGGTTTTAGCTATCATTGAATCTGAACAGCCCCCACCTCCCCATTTATCAGTGGTGTTATTTGTTTTCCAAGTGTTTTCATCGCTACCTGTAAACTGTTTTGTTGCACCACCAACACTGAAGTCTGTTTTAGAACTATAGAATTTAGTTACACTTTTGGTTTTCGTATCTCATCAGTCTTTTTTCCAATCTTTTAAAAATGGAATATTGTAAAAAGACAAAGCAAAAACAGAAAATTCCCTCTGGATATAAAGCAGGAAAAATCCTTACAAAAGTAGCTGCCGTTTTGCTGACACCCTGAAAGAGTATCTTTATACCTTTAAAACCTGTATTTTTTTTTTTCTCTATAGCATTAGAAGTTAAATTACCCATTATGCTCAAACCACACTTTGGGCACCACTTGTAGGCTTTGAACTTTTTCAAAACCTACTTTATTTGGGATTCTTTAATGCTTATGACTCTCTTCCAGCCTACCTACCCTAGAAAGGATAGAAAAGAGGTTAATGGGAACTGGGGAAGTAGGCCTTTTTTGTTTGTTTTTTGTTTGTTTTTCTTTTATTATGTTTTGTGTGTGTGTGTGTACACACATGTGTTTACTTTTATTGAATGTCTATGACTTACAAGTCATGCACCAAAATCTCTCTCCTCTCCCCATCGTCTCATATCCACCTTCTGCCATTGCAACCTCCCCCCAATAAAATAAAACAAACAGACAAAAAATCTTGTCACAGAAGCTGTACTGTATCGCGCAGTATAGCCTTTTGTCCACATATGCTTACTTTCAAATGTTCATTGCTGTGAGTCACGGGTCTGGTTTGAGGCCTACACTGTCTTTACCGGATCCACACTGGGACTGCTGTCGGATATCCTGTTGATGCTGTGTGTCAAGGAGATTCCTAATATTTCAATCTGCAGGTCCAGCCCCTTCATGTGTTCCAGCAGGTCATACATGGGGTAGATGTTGGGGTGAGGTCAACTCAGAGCCCTGGATCAGGGTTCGCTCCCTTGTCCTCTGGGCAGGATCGGCTTTCCCACTCCCCTTTCCTCAGGTCAGGGCCCGCTCTCCTGCTCCCCTGTCATCATGGCAGGGAAAACTGTCCTGCTCCTCTGTCCTCAGGTCAGGGATGGCTCTCCTGCTCCCATGTCCTCGAGGTGGGGCTGGCTCTCCCACTCTTGTGTCCTTAGGGCAAGGCTGGCTTTTCCGCTCCCATGTCCTCAGGGCAGGGTCAGCTCTCCAGCTCCTGTGTCCTCAACGCTGGGACAGTTCTCCAGCTCCCAAGTCCCCAGGACTGTCTCACCTGCTCCTGAGACCTCAGGGCCAGCTCTCCTGCTCTTGTGTCCTTAGGGTCAGCTCTACTGCTCTTCAATTTGCCAGATTGTTGCTGGCTGTCAAGGCCTGGATAGCCTCCTACTCCTGTTGGTACTGGATCTTATGGGCCATCAAGCAGGTGGCAAGTGGAGGCCCCTCAAAGTCTTTGTTGAGTAGCTCATAGAAACCATTGATGTTGACCTAGTTCTGCTTCTTGTCCAGATGCAGTGTGCTATAGATGACATCTTGGATCATCTTGGCTTGGGTATTTCTAATACATTGTGCTAAGTGTTTCCTTCCAATCAGGCTGCTCTTAGGGGTGAACATTTCTGTGTAGTTCTGGACCACAATCCTCTTCAGAATTCATTGAGGACCTCATCTTTCTTTTTAAAAAATATATCTTATTAATTTATTCATGTTACATCTCAATTGTTATCCCATCCCTTGTATCCTCTCATTCTTCCCTCCCTCCCACTTTCCCTGTACTCCCCTCCCCTATGGCTGTGACTGAGGGAGACCTCCTCCCCTATATATGCTCATAGGGTATCAAGTCTCTTCTTGGTAGCCTGCTATCCTTTCTCTGAGTGCTGCCAGGCCTTCCCATCCAGGGGACGTGGTCAAATATGGGGCACCAGAGTTCATGTGAAAGTCAGACCCCACTCTCCATTCAACTGTGGTGAATGTCCTGTCCATTGGCTAGATCTGGGTAGGGGTTTGAAGTTTAATGCATGTATTGTCCTTGGCTGGTGCCATAGTTTGAGCAGGATCCCTGGGCCCAGATCCACCCATCATAATGTTCTTCTTGTAGGTTTCTAGGACCCTCTGGATCCTTCTATTTCCCCATTCTCCCATGATTCTCTCATCTAGAGTGCCAATAGTATGTCCTCACATCTATCCCACTTTCCTGGTAAGTGAAGACATTCATGGGACATGTCTCTTGGGCTACTGTCCAGATTTAAGTGAGTATATACTGAGGAGCTCATCTTTCGAACCCCACGTGGCCCCGAGCCTGCTGCACAGCCCCACGCCTGCCTTGGGCAGCCCCTTGATCAGAGATGTAGACCTTTTTAGACTTAGTTTTTTGGAACAATTTTGCTGGCATAGTCTGTAGGATTCTAGCAGACCCATTAAACAGCAAAACAGCGATTCAGCAGAAGCTACTGCAACCACAGTCGCTGGAAGCCAGAAGAGCTGCTGGAACCAGGAACTTTAAAGAGACACTCTCTAGGAGTGTCTCCAAGTGGAGTGATGAACAGCCAGGACCAATAAAACTTCTCTCAGAGCCCATACTAGGATGTTTATCAGTTGGCAAAGACCAAGTCTCCCCAAGAGGCAGTTCCTCTTCCAGTGGACAAACGTCACCTGTTCTCTCACAAGTCTGTTTCTAGCAGACAAACACCGTGCAACCTTAAACAAGTCTGTTTCACATCCCACACTTGGGATTAAAACAAACACATGTTTACATCCACTACACTATGTTGAATCACTTAGTATATTCCCTGGTTCAACATTAACTACTTGTGAAATGTCTTATTCTACGCAGGATGCCATCACAGAAATAAGCATAATTTGGGTAGCTTCTGAACCACAGAAATTTATTTCTTGCTCTTGTGAAGAAGGAGAAGCCTAGGATCAAGGCTTAAATTCTACACTTGATATCCAGTGGAGGGTTGCCCTCAAGGTAATAAATAGTCTTTTTCCTTAACTGTCTCCATCGCCTAGTGCATGGTCTAAACATTTTTAATGACTGAGTTGTATGACTGAGCAGACAGTACTTCAGCATGCATTATAGGACCATTTGTAGGATTGTTACACATACTGCAGGGACACTGTTATCACAACTTGGGATTTGTAAGGTTTGAGTTAATGGTATGTGAAAAATATAGAAATATATGTACTGCCCATCTTTATGCTGGAGACTCACATAACAAACAAATTTTAAAAAGAACACCGGCAGACATTGCTGTTGGGTGTGTGAGAAGCTGGAGGGCCACTGCAGTTTTAGCAAGTGCTTCCTGTCATGATGGACCTGGGGAGGAGGGGAGCTGATGGCCAACGAAGGCTGAGGTCAAATGGCTGTTGAGCAGGAAGCGGCAGCAGTGATGGCACAGTGGACAAGGAGACTCACTGTAGCCACTCAGTTACTCTGTCAAACTGGTGCCTAACACCAGTGTTTAAGAGACAGATTGCTCTGAACAAAAATGCTGCTAAGAAATTGCCTTGAGTTCCCTTGGGCTGATTTGCATGAACCTCTTCATCATTTGTGTGGCAGGCAATACCATTTCCAATACGCTACTGTGATGGTGTGCATGAAAGTCTGAGGAGCCATTTCAGCTATTTTGAAGACTCTAGAGCGTTCAAGTCAGAAGTTTCTTCAGAGTTTGGTCTACCTCACTGGGAATGTCACCAGTTTGGTATTAGATATTTGCAAGTATGAAGTCCATGGGACGCTACCTACATGTGTCTATGGTTTGCTGGCCTTTGCTGAGCTCTCTGAGAGAGCCTGAGCATACGGGTTTCCTTACATCCTGTTTAAGTTCCGTGGCTCTATAGTATATTCACCGTAAAAATAATCACTCATGCTGAACAGCACTCAGATGTTTCCATTTCTCCATGGTGAGGATCCAGATTCTAGATCAATGTACATATTCCTCCAAAACAAATAAACTATAGCACAACTCTTGAGTGAAAATAATGAAAACTTTAATGCTGTCAGTATACAGCAATACAACAAATAAAACAAGACTTTATCTAACTGAAGGATAGTAGCTGCTAAATCAAGGACCACAGTAGCATGTCTTTTAAGTAAATTAAACAGTCAAGACCAATGCCTTTAAAAAGTTGTACAAGTTCCCCACGAGTAAACTTGTTTTCTTTTGCAGTTCACTTCTATTTAGCATGAGCTGAGATGACAGTTCTACTGTAGACACTTTAGGAAGATGCTGGGACGCAATGACACATGATGACCATTCACATGCCACAAGGACCTAACTAACTGAGACTCAGCAATGTGGAAATCACTCATTGTTTTATGAGACAGTATGCCTATATTAAGGAGGTATGATCTAATGGTTACAATCTGGGAAAGTATTAGTAATTCAAATGTAGCTTCTTCTTCATGTCCCTACGTCTCCAGGGACAGGGCTATTTCTTTATTCCAAGTATAGAGAAGACTTTCTGGGTTGATTGTCTCCAGAACTGCTGGGAGGGCCAGAGATGATGTTTTGTTTATTCAAATGCCAAGGTGGGAGGTCTGAATCCACGGAGGGGGTGGTGGTGGTAAAATATTGTTTAAGATATAGGGTAAAAAGTCCTAGCTCACTAATGTGAGTTTGCAAACTCACCAACCCCTGAGCTTAAAAATGCACCAATCCCTGAGCTAGTTCCAAGCTCAAGACTTGAAACCCCACCAATTCCCATCCTGGAAATCTCCACCCTCAAGAAACCTTAGTTCCAGCTTAGTTCCCTGGTGCTTCTTGCCCAAGCAGATCTAGCTACCCTCCTTATGTGAGGTCAGTTGTGCGGTTGACTGCCAGGTTACCTTTCCCTAGAGCCGCAACACTTGTTATTTCAAGACAGGGTTTCCCTGTGTAGCCTTGCTTGTCCTAGACTCACTTTGTAGACCATGCTGGCCTTGAACTCAGAGAGATCCGCTTGCCTCTGCTTCCTTAGAGCTACAACACTTGTACTGGGGAAACCTTTCCCCTAAGAGCTCTAACACTTACATAAGTTGTACAAGTTTTTAGTGCTGACACTATTGTAATCTGAGTCACATTTTGAGTGTTTCTCAACCTGTGGGTTGTGACCGCTTTGGCAAAACTGTATGTCAAAAAATTATTTTACATTGCAATTCATAACAGTAGCAAAGCTACAGTTAGAAACTAGCAAAAAGTAATTTTATAGAGGCAGGACACCACAACAAGAGGAACTCGAGTAAAGAGCAGCAGCATTAATAAGGTTGAGAACCACTGTCTTAATGTAACTTACTGTTTTCTCTAAACAGCCACAATACTGTGACAAATTCTGTCAAACTATACTCTTTAAAACTCCAATCTACAGTGAGGGCATTAAGAATAGAAAGGAGGAATGCCTTATTCATCTTTGCACAATCTTTGGCATAGCACAGTGATAGTTTAAAAATAGTAGGAGTCAACAGTGACTAATTGTAATACCAAATTATCATATGGCAGCTATTAAAATGTTTCTTAAATCAATACTTGGTAAAAAGAGAATGAGTAACCATGCCTAAGTTAGGAAAACGTATGGGGAAGTTTGTCAGAGAAAACGCTCAGCAAGTCCTTCATCGATCTTTCGTGTTTTTGCTCTATTTGTGAGTGCACTTAATCAGAAATAATCCAGAGTTAAATCGAATCTCCCTTGATTTGCATGCGGGTCTTTCAAACATATCTGATAAACACAGTATGACACTGAACCAGCAGACAGTATATGTGAGGTATTGAATGTAACACAACATATTTACACATGCAGGTGGTTTGAAGAGTATATACTGGGAGTAAGCAGGAGACCTAGGGTAGAGCAAACACGTGAAAAAGTGATGAGCACGTATGCTACGTGCACACTGCAATCGCTCTGTCAGGTGGAGTAAAGTTGGCTCTGGAGTTGCAGCAGTCTTCAATAAAATCAACAAGTGGATTTCGTTGTTTTTATTTGAGAGTCAAGGTCAGAATAACTCTGATCAGTCAGACCTGTGGACTTGAGAGTGACGTTCCTTGCCCTCCTTCGGAGACCAGTTAGCCCCTGAGCAGTACAAGGCCCACTGGCCGCATCCCTACACAGGACATCTCCAGTCTTCCCGCCAATGCCACCGGTTTCCGCCCGGCTCCTCCGGAGACTGCGCGTGCGCGGCGGCCATTCCTGCGCGCCATGGCCGAGGCGGACGCAAACCTGTTGCGCCACTTCCCGCTGTTTCTTCCTCAGAACCGGGAGAAAACTGTGTATGAGGGATTCATTTCGGCTCAGGTACTCTGCAGGGTCGTTCTCGCGCACGCGGGCCTGTCACTCGTGGCGCGGCCGCACCCCCGGGACTCGGTGGCCGGCTGGGGAGAGCGCGGCGGAGAGGGAGACCCGGCGCCAGGCTGTGCGCATGCGTAGTCGCTGTGGGCCGCCGGGAGGGCGGGGCGGCCCGCGGGGGCTGGCTTGTGGTTGAAGAGTGAGGTGCAGTTTTGTAGAACTTGACCAAGTTCATCACGCAGACTGTTACTGCATTCACACGATTTTGAAATGTGCGGAGCTCTCGGGATTCACTATTGAATAGAAGTTGAGGAAAATCGAGCTTTACAGAGGCTAAGAACCTTGGCAGTGAGAGCTTTACAGAGGCTAAGAACCTTGGCAGTGATGGCCTCTTATTTCTGGAGCTCTAGCTGTGTGTGTTTTTTTTTTAATGTCACAGTTAGCCCCTCACCCCCCACCGCCACCCCCAGCTCCCCTCTGCTATGGTACAACAGGTTACCTTAGTTTAGGATTTCAAGTGTGGATTCTTCTGAATCTTAAACTCAACTGTGTGTAACTTTCTCTTTAATGACATGTCATTAATTACCAGGTGTGTTGAGGTCTCCTTAAAGCAAATTCTCTAGAGTGCTGAGCAGTTGTTAAATCGGCTTCATAGCGAAACTTTCCCTTGTCCGTAAGCATTACTGGGAGTTAAGAAAATGCTGTGGTGAGTGAACACACAGGAAGCCTGAGCTTCCTTATGTGTTTTCAAAACAATGGAAACATTCAAAAAGAGGCTAAAACAAATTATCCACCTCTTCTTTCTTAATTGTTCAAATACCCAGTTAAAGTGTTTTTCGCTGTAACAGAAACGTTCAGAAAAGTTCAAGTTTTGTGTATGTGTGCGTGCATGTGGTGCTGGGATTGAACCTGTAGCCCTTCATATGCCGGACAAGTGCTGGACAGGACAGGCGGAAGCAAGGGTTTCACATTACTGTATGTGTCTCTAATAGCCCTTTAGAAACAATTACCATCAAATTAGACAGGAAACAAATTAGCCTTGGCCGCATAGGTAATGTGTAATTTTTGTATTCGTTTAAGCATCTCCTTTAAGTCTCAAACACGGTCCAAAAACTGTCCAGCAGAACTGGTTTTCTCCTGACCGTGATTGTGCTTGGTCCTGTACACACAGTAGATGCTTCTTGCTTCGTTATTGCTCAGTAATTTAGCATTCATTTCATAAAAGCAAGGGCCCACTAGAAATCAACCATAGTACAGTTACTAAAACTGCTACCTGATGTAGATTTCCATGGACTATTTTTTCTCTTTATTTTGGAGCAGTTCTTAGTCTGTGTTTTCGTTAACTTGAATTTTGTTTGTTTGTTTTTTTTTTTTAAGAATTCAGTTTATTAGGTTTGATGTTTTCTCACCATTAAACTCTGGTAATGCATTTGGGCATGGGCACCCCAGAAACTGCTGTCTTCCTCTCAAGGCTCATGAAGTCAGCTGCTCCCAGTGTTGATAGTAATAACACCAGTCACCAGTTTAGGGTGACTTCTGCCAGATTTTCTTTTGAAATTAGCAAGCCCTTTTTGGTGAGCTTCTTTGAGCCATCACACATTCACTCATAGACTGCAGCTTTTCAATTCCTGACTCTTGCCTTGAGTCAGTTAATAGTAGTGATTGGTGCCAAATGATGATTTCCCAAAACTCTCAAGCCTTTTTTTTTAACACCACCATGCCCTTTCTATCTCTGAGTTTGCATTTTGCTATGCGGAATAGCTTTCACATCTTATTTCTCCCCCCTTTATTATAATTTATTCAGATTACATCTTGATTGTTACCCCCTCACTTGTATCTCCCCTTTTACCCTATTCCCCTCCCCTAGACCTCTGACAGAAGAAGACTCCCCCCTCCCCCACCATATGACCATAGCCATCTTATTTCTTTTTGACATGTGATTGTGACAGTTACCTCCTTTATTTTATTTGTATTGTCTTGTAATAGCCAGTGACAGGACATTTTCTGTTTTTATGTCTCTAAGGTGTTGCTTTGGCACTGCATTTTCCTCATCTTGCTGTTTTAAAAGTGCTCTGTAGATACTTACATAGAGTGTTTTATCACTATTTTCTGGTGCTTATATAATTTCTACTTGTAGTTCTTTATTCAAAAGTTAAATGAAAACATTTCTAGATTTTCTACTTTCAGTCTTTGCTAAACTTAATAGTTGTATTGCACCATAATTAGAATTGCTTATAAAATATCAGCTTGTGGAACTTATGGGTGCATTTTTGGTGCCTCCATAATGTTTTTATGTGACTGAATCATTTGTGAATAAATGAAAAGGGGTGCTCTCTATTATTAGGCCCTTTCCTCTTGAAAAAGCTTTGGTAGATTGTGTTAGTCAAGGAATTAATTTCATCTAGGTTTCTGAATTTATTGGCTTAAAGTTATTTAATAATATTACCCTTCCTTCCTTCCTTCCTTCCTTTTTTCTTTCTTTCTCGTGTGTGTGTGTGTGTGTGTGAGTGTGTGTGTATGTGTGTGTGTGCGCGCGCATGTGTGCAGCATGCAGAAGGCTAGGGCTTTACATTGGATGTTTGCCTTGATAGCTCTTTACTCACTAAGTTAGGGTCTCCTGCTGAACATGGGCTTGCCAATGCTGTGTAGTCTAAGTAGCCATCTTGTCCCTGAGGTCCTTTGATGTGCCTGCCAAGAACTGAGATTATAGGCAGCTTTTATTTCGGTTCCCAGAGTCCCAACTTCAGTCCTTCGGCTTGCAGGGCGAGCGCTGCATCAGCTGAGGCATCTTCCCAGCCCCTGTTGCCCTGGCAGTTAAGGCCTGAGGATCTGTGACGACGCTTCTTAATGCTGGTTGCCTCTTGCTTTACTTTCCTAAACCTTAAAGCAACAAAATAATTATCCGCTTCCCCAGATCAGGAATTCGGAAGCAACTTGGCTGGTGGGTCCCGATCAGGGTAGCTCGTGGACTTCCAATAATAAAGACACTTGCCAGGCCTTGGACCAGACTTGGCTTCAGAGATTCTCCACAGAGCACTAGCCAGGGGCCTCATTCCCTGACTTCATAATGCATGTGACCACCACCCTGAGATGGCAGCTCATTTCCCTGCAGTATCTAATTTACGCTGCTGTAAAATTTGCATCTCTTGATTTTCCTCCCCGTTATGGACCTTACTTTTTTATTCTTCGAATGTCTAATATACTTTGTTATGATACCCACTTGTATCCTAACAAGTGTAAGTAGTAGTTAAATTACTTGAGGAGGCTCCAGCTGTTTCAGGGTTACCTTTTATTTTTGTTAAACATGAGCAGAGATTACTTTTTCCGTACCAGTGAAGCAATATTGAGTGAGCTGAAAGATCTCTTTGTAGACTGGACTGGGAATTAGTGCTATGTGTTAAGTCATGGGCTCAGTCCTCGGTCCTCAGCTTTCTCTTTCCAAAACAAGAGTGGTTTGCATAATCTATGTTATGTCTCCTAGCTTTCAGTACTTTCTTTAAGACCTCATTTAAAAAAAAATTACATCATCTTCTGTGTGTGTATGTGCGTGTGTGCGGGTGTGTGCATGCCACAGGGTGTAGTCTGGAGGTGAGAAGGTGACGGGAGGTGGCTCACTCCTTCCTCCAGGAGTCACAGGGATTGAGTTCACTCAGGCCTGATTGCAAGTTTCTTTACCCACCAGAGCATCTCTCTGGTCCCTTCTCTTTATTTTTATGTTCCGATATTTTTTTCAGACTGGATTACTATGAGTCATTTTTCTCTTGTGAACTTGTCCATTTTAGTGTGGGGGCTTCCAGAAAGATGAGCTAGGCTATGACTGCAAAAATCCATTTGTTCTTTCTGCTTCTTTCCATGTCTCCTATTGTATGTGCCCTGGTCTTTCTCTGCTGCTTTCTACTTCAGCCGCATTTTTTTTTCATGGTCATTTGGCATTTTTCTTACTATTATTTCACTGTTAATACATTTTGTTTATCCTGTTTCTTCCCTCAGCATGTTTAAATGTATTCTCTCATCTTAATGTCATTTTGATTTGTTTACTTTTCTTTCTGAGTTTAGTCAAGGTGCTCATTGCTTCTTTCAGTTTCTGGTCTTGGGTTTTAGACCTTCCAGTCTTGAAATGTTCATTTCTGGACCTTGTACTCTCTATTCTAATGGTGTATGTTCCTGGGCTCTCTTCTCGTGGGTCCCATCATTACCTGAGCTGCTCGGCTTCTCAGCTGTCTTTGCATACAGCACCTTTGGACTGGGGTCACAGGTCTTATGGTTTGTGAGTGTTTTGCTGTTTGCAGTCTTTGTGAAATTTCTGATTCAAGAATACCCTCTTCTTTTGGTGAAGGAAGTGCAGTTTATTCAGTGAGGTATGTTTTGAAGAGGTGAGGGGTGTGATGATACAGGGTTCTTAGTCTGTGGTAAAAGCTCAAGTTTCCCACAGCTATTCTTTCTTTCTAATGTGCGGTTTCCAAAGGGTGTTTGTACCTAATCTTTTTGCTGTTCTGAAAATGTTTTCAGACATCTCCTTGCCTCTTTCTTTTTTGCTTTTTAAAAATAGTATCTCATTCCATGGCCCAGGAAAGCCTCAAAGTCATGACCATCCTACATCGTCTTTAGGAGTGCTCCGATACAGTGCATGGCCACTCCCTGAGTTTTTGGTTTGTGTTAGGTCTCTTGCTTATTGTCATTGTTCTGTTCTCCAAGAATTCTTTGTTATTATTTTTGCACTTAACACCAATCCCCTCATTCTTCTGTGATTTTTTTTTTAAATAACACTTTTAACTCTCATTGCTATTGGAACCCAGAAAGCTCTACTCCAAAGTGGTTTTCATCCCTCCTACAAGTCATTGCAAATTCATTGTGTTCTCTGACTCCTGTTTGCAAATATGCTATTTTTTGTGTGTGTATTATTATTCACTCTAGTTTGGGGGACGAGGTATGAAGACATTCGGGTTTAGATGCTCTAAGTGCCTTTGTTATCCGGAAGCCTGAAACATCGGCTTTTTGACAGAGACCAATATTGCTCAGATGCTTTCACTACAAAAAGTCTACTTTTGTATATTTTCCTGGAATAGTCGAGTATTGGCCCATTTATGACACTTGACCTTTTACAATGCCTGGATTTCCCAAATATGGGACTCTGAATTTTATTTTTTCAGGTAAAGTAGAATTGCTTTACTGCTTTCACGTACCCTGTGAATTTCATATCATTCTTACACCTATGTGTGGGATGTCTATGAAGTTAGGCTAAAGTTATTACATAATACCTTTTAGTGCTTTAATGAAATAGTGAATTATTGTTACTTGACCTTTTGAAAAGGTCAGTAGTACATTTTGTTTCATTTTTTAAAAGGACATTTAAATGTAATGAAAGCTAGAACTGTAATATTACCATGAAAGTAAAGGTTATGGGGTACATTTAATTGTGTTCCTCTGTTTTTGAATCTGCTTTGAGGGAGTCTGCTAAAATTCCACAAGGTAATTGTTTTTTAAGAATTTTATTACTCTTTTCATTTTATATTGTTGGAGTAAAAGATTACATTTCTGTTTGTCTTTTCTGCTTATTCTTCCTCAGATTTCACATGTATCATCCTATTTAAGCTACAAAGTTTAAACTGCTTACCTATTGACTTTTGAGAGAAAGAAAGGCTGAATATATTTTTTTTCAGAGAACACTCTTTCCTTTCCATATACTCTTGAGTAAAAATTTGTATAACTATTGAATATTTAGATTTTAAAAAGTTAATATATTACCTATTTATTGAAGGGTCCCCATATGAAATTGTTCCAGAGTGCATAGGGGAGTGTGTGTTGGCTGTGTGTATTTGTGCAGGTGTACATACTGCCACAGTGTCTATCTGTGGTATACACATGTGTGGCTGTAGGTGTGCATGCTCGTGGACATGTGTAGGTCACAGAAGACATCAGCTGTCCTGCTCTCTCATTCTCTGCTGTTTGACACATGGTAGGCTGGAGGCCAGAAAGCCCAGAGACCCTCTGCCTGCACTGTACACTGTACACAGCACTGGGGCTACAGGCTTTTTATGTGGCTGCAAGGATTTAAACTTTGTTCTTCATGTTTGTGCAACAAACTTGCTTACCTGCTGAGGCATCTCTTCAGCCCTGAAAATTATTTCTGTTTTGTCTAAAAACCAAGATTATATAACAATATATTTTCATTTTATTAACATTTAGAAAGTTGCAAACCTGATATTACCTAGTGATTTTTTAAAATTTTATATTGTGATTTTTTTTCTCATCCAGAACAATTTGAAACAATATCTTTTCTGTGAATTTAGACTTTTAGAAATACATTTCTTTATGTTTGATACAGTTTCATAGTATTTCTTTTCCTTTATGTCTTTTTCTTTAAGAACCAGGTCCCTTTCTTAATATGTGGTTTCTCAGTAATTGTAATGTTTCAACAAAACACTTTGTTATATATATGTGTGTGTGTGTATGTGTGTTGCTTATATTTTCAAGTATAAACATTTAGCTAAATTTGATATGCTTTATAAGTATAGGAAAATAGGTTTTGTGTGACTTTAACTTTTTGTGACATTTACACTTTTATTTTTTACAGGGCAGTGACTTCCACCTCAAAATAGTGCTGCCTAAAGACCTGCAACTGAAGAAGGCAAGGTGATGTGGTCGTTGTGTGTGTGTGTGTGTGTGTGTGTGTGTGTGTGTGTGTGTGTGTGTGTGTGTGTGTTTGTGTGTGTGTGTGTGTGTGTGTGTGTGTGTGTGTGTGTGTGTTAGTGGCACGGGTGGCCTGGTAGCAGCTGATCCTGATGGCTGGAGTTTTGCCTGAAGTGCTTATCAGGACAGCGCTGAGATCCCTGACACATTTCTGGTTCTTCCAAACCAGTTTGTCGTTTGGGAATCATTACCCTTTTACTTTCTAAACTTCACGTATTCATTCTCTATTTGTTTTTACTGAAGGCAGTAGACAACAATTGTGTATACCTCCCTACCAAGTTCTGAGTAGGCATTTAAGAGGGCAGTGGAAAGGATTGGATGCCCCGCCCAGCTTTCACTGATAATTACTTCACACTCATGTGTTAGTAATCTGGGAAGAACCATTCTGTCTCCTGGGTGTCCAGGATGAGTAAAATTGACATGAGTAGGAACAGTTCATCAGAAGCAAGGGCTTGACATGCCAATTTCACCTCAAACTTCAGGTTTGCTTTTCAGTGTCCCCGAATAAAGAAAAAGAAACCAAAGCTGACTCTAAGTAGAAGCACAAGGATTTTATGACTGATCACAAGGGGAGGGAGTATTGAGTTTTGTAGTAGATGAGTGGGAAACAGGAAGTTGAAAGTTATAGATTGGTATGTAGAAAGGACAGACGGATGCTGAAAGAAGACTAATGAACGTTGGAAGATGGTTTGTACTTAAGCAGCTTAATTCTCTGAGGAGATATAGCAAAGATATGCTAGGGAATGCCACAGTAAAGGCATAATTAATAAGAGCCTAAGTTGGTAGCAAGAGTTGGGAAGCCTATTGGGTGACAGTGCCACTGATGGAGGGACAGTTGGAAAAATGACTTTGCTGCTAAGAGAGGAGATGTGGTGGGAATGGACTTTACTATAAGAGCAGGGAGTGATGGGCTTGGATGTAGTTTGGAAAAACCTAGACTTGCTTATTACTGTATGTATGTATGTATGTATTTTGGGGTTTCTGGGACAGCATTTCTTATGTAGTCCTGGCTGTCCTGGAACTTGCTTTGTAGACCAGGCAAACCTCCAACTCAGAGATCCCCCTGCACTGCCTCCCAAGGGCTGGCATCAGAGGGGAGCGCCACCACGCCTGGCCTTCTTGAGTGAGTGTTGTGTTTGTATGCATCCCTGTGGACATGTATGTCTGTTGCCCTCAGAGACTAGATGAGGATATTGATTCACCTGGAACTGAAGTTCTGAGCAGTTGTGAGCTGACCTGTGGGCCCTGGGAATATGATGCAGCTGTGCTCTTGACTCCTGAGCTATCTGTGCAGCCCAAACCCAGATCTTCTACATCTAGATAATTAAAGTTGTTTCTTCAAAAAGGGACTGGCTACCAATACTGTGTGCAGAGTTGAGGTGAGCTGGTGGTGATGAACTTATCGTTACCTAGGTGATTAAAAGTATCTTTTCAGTTATATGAATCTAGAATTTGGATTTTTCAAGTGTAAATTTGATATATTATGATCCAAACTGTATATTATGTCTTCCTACTATAAGGAAGAGTCTAGTTCGGTTTTATTTGGCTGTGTTGAAGTTTCACAGAGATGCGTTATTAACCTGCTGGCTAGTGATAGCAGTTAGTTATGTTTTAAGTCAAATTAACACTGGCATTTTGAAGATGAGCCTTTCAGCAGTATGAGTGGTTAATGTTTGTATTTACTTGTCAGAATTATGTTTATATGATTGTTTTGCATACAAATACATTTTTTCTTTGTAATAGCAAACAATGAATAAACCACTTTTTTGTTAAATCTTAGATTACTGTGTAGCTGGCAGCTGAAAAACATACTTAATGAATATCATCAAATAGTCCAACAGGTAAGTCTGTTAAAAGTCGTACACGTCAAGTGAGGATAGAGATTTCTAAACTTGCTCTTTAAAGCCCTGCTTTGCAGTAAACAAGCTGCCTTATTAGTTGTTGAGTTTTGTAGGTTTCAAGAATTTTAAATATTGTATATTATATAACACGTTTTCTGGAATCCTCAGATCTCAAGGCAACATTGGGGTTTGAAGTTGATTTGCAGCCTTGAGCCTTTAGGGTTTTAAACATGGTTACTCCATCCATATGCATCCTATCTATATGTACTCCATCCATATGCACCATGTCCATATGTGCCATATCTATATGCACTTCATCCATAGGCACTATAGCCACATGTACCCCATCTATATGCACCTTATCCGTGTGCACCCATCCTTATGCACCATATCCATATATACTTCATCCATATGTACCCCATCCATATGCACCGTATCCATATGCACTCCATCCTTATACACCATATCCATATATACCCCACCCGTATGTACCTCATCCATATCCACCTCATCCATATGCACCTTATTCATATGCACTCCATCCATAGGCACCCCATCCATAGGCACCCCATCCATAGGCACCCCATCCATAGGCACCCCATCCATATGCACTCCATCCATATGCACCCTATCCCTATGCAGTATTTCCTGGGTGATTTCTCTGCTGAACTTGAAGAGTGGGGATAGGAAAATAATTTGGACCTAGGCTGTATAAAGACAATAACAGGATTTGGAGTTCTAGGTTATGATCAGGAAGGGAGAAAAGGAAGTTGTGTAGGTCCATGTGATCTTTTATAAAGAGAGGAGCTGAGGGTGGCTAAGCAGAAAGGTGGGCAACAGTAACTTAGTTATGCTTAGTACGTGCTGTACCCTATCTGAAAAGTTCCATGATGATTATAGAAACATTGTAAAAGAGATTAGTACTGAAATAAATGAAAATAATGTAATGTCTCTTGCAGAAAAATAGATATTAGTAGAATTGCACTTCTTTTGATGGTCTTTTCATTTCTGATTTTCCTCATGTTCTATATTCCATTCTGTGTTAAAGGTGAGTTAGGTGTGATAATAGACAAGGTTGTTCACCGTCTAGAAAAAGCACTATTGAGTCACAGAGTAGTGCAAGAGATGAACTGCAGAGTGCAGACTATTGTGTTAACTGGATGAGTTCAGCATTGCTTTAATGGAATATGGAGACGGTCTCTACTTTCTCTTTACTCTGCTCCCTTATTCTTGTCACTAATGTATATTGTACATGAAAGTTTAAGAATGAGTCCATTGAGACATTTGAATAGCCCAAGAAATTTGTTCATAGAAACTAAGGAAACAGTTGAACAAATGGCTCATTTTCCCTCTGCTTATTCTGAAAGAGGCCTAAAGTTACCATCACTTACCTTATAGCCAGCTGGTCAGGGAAAACCCAGCATTCAATTTTTTGTTTTTGTTTTTGTTTTTTGTTGTGTTTTGTTCTATTCCCAGGTTCAGTTGAATGTTATTATTTTTCTATTATACTATTGTCAGTAAATGTGACCCAAGTAACCAACAAACTTTTTATAAAGACAATAGTTGAATTTTCAGGTTTTGTGAACAACCAAGCCGGGTCACAGTTGTGATGCTCTGTTCTGGCAGCAGCACCTAGAAAGCCATAAGCGAAGAGCGTGTGGGTGTGGCCATATTCCAGTAAAACCCCCTTATAAAGCCAGGTGTTGAGCTGGATGGAGCTGCTGAGCTGTGGGTCCCAGGGCTTTGCTGCAAGTCGTTGGGTGTAGGAGCAGCTGTGGTATAAGATTTAATCTACAGGCATGTGCTCCACCAGAGCACTTCATGCACTGTTCACGTATCGTAGACTCTTTAATTTTCTCTTCTGAAAACGTGGAACAAGTTTACGTTTAGCTGTATTTGGAACAACGTGTGGCTAGTGAAATGCACCCAAATGTAAAACAGAAGCACAAAGCAAGCAGTATTTTTTTTTCAAGCAGAAACATGATGTAGCGTTCTACCTAAGAAAGCATTCTAAGATATAACCGTTTCTTCTGTGGTTATTTAAAGAGTAAAAGATTGGAAACAGTGGAATACCAGATTTCTGAAATTTTCAAGGTATAGCCTGCTCCTTTTGTCATTTTATTATAATGGTTTTTTTTTTAACTGTATCAAGTGTTTCTCTTTGAATTATGATGAGCTAGTTGTGAAGGGATGAAATTCATGATCTTAAAGCTTAAGAAGCAAAGTATGTACTGTCATTAATAAATCTACCTAATCCAAAAACAACCTAGTAAATCCAAAAATTACAAGTTATATTTTATTTTCCTTTTTCCATTCACGTCTCTTTCATCTGCCCTTCCCTTCTCCTTTTAAAATAATGATTTTCTACATTTCCTAGCTCCTTCAATGACTAGTGCTGCAGGAATGGGGTGTGTGTACAGTCTTAAGTCAATTCTCCCACAGTTCATTATATTTTCCCCAGATGGGCAAGTCTGGTTAGTTGTATTCAACTGGGTTGACACAGGCTTGAGTTATAGGGAAGAGTGTGCTCCATTAGAAACTATTTTCACCAGATGGCCAGTAGGTGAGTCTGGGGACATTTCCTTGATTACTGATGCCCACAGTGGATGGTACCACTTCTGGGCTGGGGTCCTGCGTGGTATGCTTCTCTCTGATCTCAGCTTTCAGTTCTTGCCTGGAGTTCCTGGCCTTCAAGATGGACCAACTGGGAGCTGAAACAAACCCTTCCTACTCAAGTTGGTTGTGGTCATGGTGTTTATCACAACAGAAAGCAAACCGAGACAACAGTTGCGGTTAGTCTTTCAAAACAAAGCTGGTAGGCGTAGACGTGATCACAAATGTGTCAATAATTAGTACCTTAGACTTTGGATTGACTTAATAGTTATCCTCATTTGGTTTTAATGAGTAGAACATTTATTTCATGAGTTATTATTTGAAAATGTTTTGACTTAGAGAATGAAGCACTCTCCTGATCTAATGAGCTTCATGATGGAGTTGAAGATGATTTTGGTAAGAATATTTTTTCTTATTGTATCTAGTAAGTCTTTATTGTCTCTGAAACTTTTTAATGGTATTCATATGTGTATCGATGTTTGCATGTGTGCACATGTGTGGGGGTATATGCACATGTATCTACATGTATGTGGACACACTCAGTTGTCATTTGCTCAGTTGTATTCTACCTTATCTTTGAGATGGCTTCTCTCACTGATATGAAGATTGGTGATTCAGCTAACTTGGGTGACCACTGAGCCCCAGAGATCTTCTGTCTCTCTCTCCAGACCTGGGGCTACTGCCCTATGCTTTCATGTCTGGCCTTTTTATATAGGTGATGGAAATTGAAGTCAGATCCTTTTGCTTGTATGAGGTGGTCATACTTAATTACATAGCATAAAGTATAATTAACATTTTAATGCTGATACAGATTCCTGAAAGACTTTTTAACACGAACAAAAGAGAGGTGATTGTAGAGAGTACCCTAGGCCTACGACCTAACCTCAGCATTTTCTCAATTATAGTTCTTCCTCAAAATTTTTAGAAGATATTGGAGTACTGTAACTGTATGAAATGCTGGAGATCGTATCAATTCCTTTATAAATATATCAGCTTATATCTATATATTTTAGCCAAGTGCTTCAAAATATTTAATTGGTGCTGGCAAGATGGCTTTTAGTTACTGGCACTTGGCCTGCAGGCCTGGCATCTGAATTCAGCTCCAGAATTCCCATAATGGTGGAGAGAGGGCCAACGCCATGAAGTTGACCTTTAATACTTGCCTCACACATTGTGAACAGCACACAGGCACACTATGTTGTGAAGAAAAGCCAGTGTTAGTGGTTTTGAATATGTAGGTACAGCGGTGAAGTCAGAGAGTTCCTTACAGACAGATGCTTTGCTTTTCAGGGTGGAAAGTCCTACTCGCAAACTCTGATGCCGATGTGAGCTTTAATGTATCGCACCCCCCTTTGCTCTTGCTCCTCTCTTTTCACTCCCTTTACTTGCTGCACAAAGCATATCATGTGCTCTATAAAATTTCTCACATTGCAAACTGAGCTTGTTAGACATCCGTGGAATCTTTCCACACACTCTCCTAAGGGCTGAGCATCCATTACCTCCAATGTTTCATTCATATCCCAAACTTTTTGAACACTGCCATGATAGCACACACAGCAAATGTCGCAGAGTGAGACTTTGTGTCATGCAGAGAATTGTTAATGATATAGTTTAAATTTTCCTTCAGGCTGTTTGTATAAAGAATAAAATATGAATATTATGCTTTGGTCCCATCCCAAAGATATCTTACTATGTATATGTAACTAGTTCAAAAACTGGAACAAAAATTAAAATCTGAAACATTTCCCAAGCAATTTAGGTAAGGGCTAATCAGTGTGTTTTCTTTGTAATCTACACAGGCAGAGCTTAGCATAGGCCTTTTGATATGAGTAATTGGTGCTTTATACTTCTTACTGTGACGCACTAGCAGATGCATGATGTCTGCGTGTTCTTCAGTTAGTAAAGGGTGGTCAGTAAGTTTGGCTGCATCTGCTACAGTTTCCTATCAGCTTACCACCTGGGGAGTTTATTACCTGCTGTTGATCCCACTGTATCCACTATTTCACTGGGGCTTATAAAGGATTTGTGTGTGTGGTGTGTGTGTGTGTGTATGTGTGTGTGTGTGAGAAGTTATATTTTACAATTTGTGGTACAGGAGATAAAGTCCCACAGCTTGTGTAAAGCTTTGTCACAGGACAGTATCACAAATGCTGAACAAAATAAAACAAAACTCTCTTTTAGATTTATTAACCAAAAATACTTGAATAAAGACCATCCTGCATTATTTGGTTAATATAAGGTGTAGCTTATACTAGAGCAACAAGGTAAGTGCTTCTTTTCTTTAAAAAACAATCAATTTTTATTGTAATGAGTTAGTACCTAGCAATTATCACAGGAACTAATATGCTTTAAAGAGTCATTATTAACTCGTGAGTTTTATATGTTTGATTAGCTTTACTCTACTACAGTCATCTTCTTTCTGATGCTGAAATTATCCTATTTTTGGTCAACTCAAAATACTTTATGTTGGCACCTTTTGTCATTTAATGTCACATAATCTTCCTGCTTTGTGATGCCAGTTGCTCTAGACATATTTAGGCTTTTTCTTCTAGAACTGCAGTTGGCCACTCTAATCGATCTGTGGGATCTATTTATAGTAATAATACTCACTATCATCACGGGAAGTGGTATCAGATACCATGGTCTAGAAACTGGGGGGCCCATTGCTGTTTCTGCTCCCCGTTCTCTTCAGCAGGCAAAGCTATGGAAAGAGTAATCATGAGACATAACAACATCTCCATTTAGCATTATTGTCTTTTTCTTTGCATTTATGCTTCTGTCTCTTAAAATGTTGGTTTCTAATTACGTTTATTTACTTATTTACTATTTATTTATTTTGTTTGTTGTGTTGACTAATTTTTGTCTCTGTGATAAGATACTTGAGAAAACTTAAGTGAGAGGAGCTTTTTTTTCATTCACATTTAGAGGGCCATGGTCACTTCACCCCATATTTTCTGGGTTCCTGGATAGTGAGGCAGAAGACTATGTTTGGGAGGAGAAATGTGGCTTATCTCATGATGGACTAGAGGCAGAGAGAGCGATGTAAGGAGACAAGGGCAATATATGCCCTTCAAGGCCCTGCCACTTGGTGACCTACTTTCTCCAACCAGGCCTTGCTTCCTGATGGCCCGTGGGGCTCTGAACTCATTGTGGACTGGCCCACTCAGCTCGCATCATTGTGGACTGGCCCACTCAGATCACACTAGTGTTTCCCACTGGGACAGATCATCAAACACCTGAGCTTTTGGAGGGATGCTTGAGCTCCAAGCCATACCAGCTAGACTGAACTTGTTAAGCTTCTGGTATCTTTGTTTATGTCAAAACCATACTTCTAGTGTTTCTACTGACATGTGCAAACATTTTGATATTTCATATTTTGTAGTTGCTTTGAGCTTTTTATAGTGTCAGGTGGTATACACTGGAAACTTAGTTGTTGGATCTCTCTTCTGAGTCTTTTTTTTTTTTTTAATCCTCAGAGCAATTCTTGGAGGTGTCAGTGGATCAAATGCTCAAAAGCCGAATTGTTTAGGATTAACTTCTAAATTTAAATTGATTTGTGAATTTATAACCTGTAATAAAGACTAACAAACTTCTCCACTGCATCAAAGACCACAGTATAGGAACTTTAAAAGAGTAAGGTAAAGAAACATAATTGTTTCATATCCTCTTGATATTAAGAGAACATTTTTAAAATTTTCTCCTGTTTATTGCAGTGTTAATGTGCAAATATAAGAACATGGAAACCAGAGCAAGACTATATCCCATTAAATTCTCATTACTGCCCTTAGCTATTGGATTATAAGTTCTGGCTCTATTGGTCATTTAATTTTCAAGAAGCATTTGTAAATTTAAACTCACATAAACCCTTCTCACTGTTCCTTGGTTTACAGTTCTGTTTTCTACATTTGTGCTGTGTTTCTTAATACAAACGAGATCCTGTAGTCTACCTTCCTTCAGAAATTGTGGACAAAGTTGGTGATCTTAATACTATTTGAGATAATGTCCTGAAATCTCTGAGAATGGTTCGTTTATTTCTGAGGCTGTTCTGACTGACCGTGCCTGCACTAAGTCCTCAGTGACAGCCTTGAGAATGGTGCTACAAGAAGCTGTGGAACTTCAGGAAGGTGTGGAAATGTTTTGTGGCACTACTTAGTGATAAATCAGGTGTGAGCATTTTGAATCAGAGAGATTGGTGAATGCTCGAAAAGAACTCTATAGTGAGTGGGTTATTTTATTTCCGTCGGTTTTAACGCCAGAGCAATGAGTCTAGCTTGTCGGAACTAAGAAGTGTTAAAAGTCCAGATTCAGACCTCTGTCAGACCTGTGGAGAATGTTACACTTCTGGAAGCAGTTTTTCAGTTTCTCTTGATCTCCATGGGGACTCCGACTGCTGTGCCTGCTGTTGTACACTATCTTTGAACAATATAACAAAAGAAAGCATCACCTGGGTTTCCTATAAAGATAGTGAACACTTGAGTTAGGTGACGAAAGGACTATGGAATTTTGTTTTGTAATCAATTAATAATTCTCTTTTTATTATTTCATAGCTGATTAAAATATCTTTCTTTCAACAGGAAGCTGCTTTAAAGAATAGACAAGAGCTGTGTGTCCAGCCACCTTCTCACAGTTTCTGCACAGACCTTCTCAATGAGATAGGAGCTGTTGGTTGGGATAAGTACGTCTATTTAAAAATATACCTTAGAAATGCCTTTTTTTTTTCACATCACAGCCTTATGTATGCAGCTTAGCTGTGTGACTGTTTTTGGTTGGTGTAGAGTATCTGGTCCTGGGCGTTGCTGTCAGCTGCAGAAAGGAACATTTGAAATATTAACCTACATGTGAGTTGAAAGACTGGAATTTTATGCACGTAAGGATTGATCTTAACAGGACTTTCCATTTAGGCACATAACAGTATTGTAAATGTCCTGCATGGTTCATGTTTAAGATGATGCTGGGGCTGGATGATGCTCAGTGGGTAGAGTTGTTGCTGTGCAAGCCTGAAACCTGGAAAAGTACTAAGTAGGTAGGTCAGTTCACGTGGAGCAAGTTGGCCAGCTAGACTAACTTGAGCAGTAACCTTAGACCACAAAGGAGCGCCTCACGCTCAGTAAATAAGGTAGAGAGCTACTGAAGAAATACAGCATCAATATCTGGCTTCCGCATGTACATGTGCATATACCTACATACCGTATATGTGTATGTATGCAAAAGTATAATACTAATAAATATGAATCAGAATAGAAAGTTGCAGGGGGCTTTGCTGTGTTTCTGATTGTGTGCATAACTACATTTGGCTATTATTCAGTTTTGCTTTCCTAAATGCAAATATCTGCATGTATTTGAAGTGCTTTTGTACTTTTCAGTGGTAAATCTTCATAAATAAGGTTTGGAAAAATCATCTTTCTTTCTCTGAAGAAAATCATGAATAAAGAAACTTAAAAGAAGTTTGGCATTGGTGGCATATGCCTTTAATCTTAGCACTAGGAAGGCAGAAGCAGATGAATCTCTGTGAGTTCCAGGATAGCTAGGGCTATGTAGAAAGACCCTGTTAAAAACAGAGGGAAGGGGGAGAGAGAAAGAGAGAGAGAGAGAGAGAGAGAGAGAGAGAGAGAGAGAGAGAGAGAGAGAGAGAGAGAAGAAGAAGAAGAAGAAGAGAAGAAGAAGAAGAAGAAGAAGAAGAAGAAGAAGAGGAGGGGGAGGAAGAGGAGGAGGGGGAGAAGGAGAAGGAGAAGGAGGAAGAGGAGAAGAGTAGGAAGGAGAGGAAGAGGAGGGGAAGAAAGGGGAAAGGAGGAAGAGACGGAGAGGGAGAGGAGGGGAGGGGGACAGGACGGGAGAGGGAAACTTAAAAGAAATTCAGTAGAGGGAAATTTGTTAAAACTTCACCCATACATCACTGGGAAAAAAAATGTCTGCTAATCTCCCTGATTTTTAGTTGTTGAAGTTAATTCTTAGTGTGGACATTTTAAAAACCTCACATTGTTATTAAGTGTATTACAAAGTTTCTGCTGGAGCTGAAGTGTCAGTGCCGAGAGGCAGTTTAGTTCTCAGAGTGTAGCTGCCACCAGGTCTAGTTTAGGATTCTTTATTACTATGATAAGTCAATGGCTGTCAATTACCACTTCAAATGTTAAATTTTTCACCAGCAAATTTTTCTGAATGTATTTAAGACATTTCTTCATTCTTCTATGCACTGGCACTTACTGGCTTTCTGAGTTGGCCTCTTGACCATTAATTTAAAGAAGCCAAACATAGATAGCATTTTAAGAGAAAACAACATCATAGGTAGAAAACATATTTCATGTTTTCCTTCATCGGGGCAAGGGACCCAAAGGAACGAAGGTCAAGATGAAGAAGGTTGGGGGTTCTGGACCCCACTGTTGGGATAAACAGGAGGCCAAAAAGGTGGGGAGTCCTCTGTTTGAGAAAAGGCCTGAGAACTTCGAAATTGGGCAGGAGATCCAGCCTAATAGACATTTTACCTGCTTCATCAAATGGCCTTGCTACATCAGGCTGCAGTGGCAAAGCGCCATCCTCTAAAAGTGACTCAAAGTACCACCTGCCAGTAACCTGATCCTGGACCACTAAACAGCTACCCAGTTGCTTAAGCTTTCCCACACGTACAGAAGAGACAAAACAGGAGAAGAAGCAAAGTCTACTGGCTGTCGAGAAGAAAGATGCTGGGAAAGGCGACATTTCGTCTTAGAGACCACCTGTCCTTCGAGCAGGGGTCAATATAATCACCACTTTGATGGAGAACAAGAAGGCTCAGCTGGTGCTGATTGCCCATGACATAGACTCCACTGAGCTGGTGATTTTTCTGCCTGCTCTGTGTCTAAAGATGGGGGTCCTCTACTGCATCATCAAGTGAAAGGACAGGCTAGGGCAGCTGGTCCACAGGAAGACTTGCACCACGGTTGACTTCACACAGGTTAACAGAAGACAAGGGTACCCTGGCTAAGCTGGTGGAAGCTTTTAGGACCAATTGCAATGACAGATACAGTGAAATTTGTTGCTACTGGGGAGGCATCATCCTGGGTCCTAAATCTTGGCTCGGCCTTGAGAAGCCGGAAGAGACAAAGGCCAAAGAACTCACCACTAAACTGGGTTAAATGTGCATTGCTATGTCCTCTGTACATAATAGAGTTACAAAAAAATCAATCAATCAGACAAACAAAACTTCCTTTAATAAAATTACACCATAAACTGAGAGCTAACACATACATACACAATGTGTCTCAAATTATTTTCAATGGCAATTTATTTTTGGCAACAATAAGAGTGTAATGCACTTATTTCTATTAGAAGGAAGATTCTGGTCCTTTGTCCATGTGTTCAGCTTCTCATTCTGTTCCTTATAAATCCTTTCTTAGAAAGGTTCCCCTCTTAGTCCACAGATCATTGGCTTTTTTTTTCAACATTGGATTTGAGTGGAGCAGAAATCTTATGGTGTGCCTCTGCATAGAAATGGGTCGGCTGTTATTTTAGACATGCATTTTATTTAGACTTCTTAAATTTTTTATTATTGCTTCTTAACTTCATTCTCTTCCTGGCTAATAGTGGCAGCACATAGATCTATACTTACAAGCCTTGAACTTTCTATGTTGCTCTCTTGCCAAAAACTACAACTTCACATTCAACTATTAAAACTCTACTAAAAGCATGATTGCAAGTAATAGTGTTTCAGAATATCTAGACTGTTGAAGTGTATATAATAGAATTATGTTTGCCAAATTGGATTTTAAAACTGAGAACCATTATTGTGAAATCATCAATTTGCATTCAGAGATGTTAAATGCAGCCACCCCATGAGATACAGGCAGTTATGTTGGGTGCCTTCCATTTTATGATACAGTATTTTTGAGAAATAATAAAGGATAGTTTTTCTGTGCATATGTTAAAAGTTATGTTTCTCTGGAATATCTGCTCTTTTACTTAATCAATAATATGAATTATTAATTGTTTGGTTAAGCTTCCTTTGCAGTGGCTAGAAGAAGCTTAGTGTCAGATTTTTGACCCACTTTAGAGTCATTTTGATAATTTATATTTCTGTATACTTTTGTTTTCTTTCTCTTTTGTGTTTTTTACTTTTTCTAAACTACCACAAATTCTTTATGAGTGCTATTAAAAATAAGTATGTTGAATTGTGTGTCATCTCTTACAGCTGTTCATTCTTACATTCACATTGTAGTCATGAAAGCTGGCACATGTCTTCGGATAAGCCCAGTTGTCCTTATCCTTGACTTTTTCTAGTACTTTAAATTATTCAGTAACTCTTCCTTCTTAAAACTCCTTCTTGACATCATTGATGTACATGTTTCTATTTTCTTTTAATTCAGTGTGGTTTAACAGTGTGGTTTCTGTCTCTGTCTCTCTCTCTCTCTGTGCCTTTGTCTCTTTCTGTCTGTCTCTCTGCCTCTCTCTGTCTCTCTGTCTCTGTCTGTCTCTCTGTCTCTGTCTGTCTGTCTGTCTGTCTCTCTCTCCTTCTCCTTCTTCTCTTCCCTTCCTTCCTTGCTGTATGTGGTTCCCAAGCCCCATTGCCCACCATCCTGAGGAGGCCATTGGGGGGCCAGAGCAACATTCAGCTTACGGCCCTCTCCACTATTGACTCCTGATTTGCCTGACCGACCTGGGACAAGGCCAGCAGAGGTGAATTATACTCGGCTCGGACTCACATCATCCATCACCGTTGCCTGCTGTCTTGAGGAGGCTGTGTCGGGGCCTGAGCAACATTCATCTTAGAGCCCTCCCTTTTTGCCTACTCCCAAACTGCCACACCATCAGGGACCACCAGGCCTGCTAACACCAGAGACAACCAGATGGCTAGAAGTCAGTGTAAGAACACAAGCAACAAAACCCAGGGACATATGACACCACCGGAAACCAGCTATCCTACTACAGCAAGCCCTGGTGATACTATTATACCTGAACCACAAGAAAATGCTCTTAAATTTGAGGTTATGGAAATGATAGAGGCCTTAAAGAAGGAAAATAAATTCCTCATAGCAGTATAGGAAAATACAATCAGACAGGTGAAAGAATTGTATAACTCCCTTAAAGAAATACAGGAAAATACAATCAAATGGGAGAGTATAACTGTTGAAGGCCTAAAACTGAAAATAGAAGCAATAAAGAAAACAAACAGAGACAATTCTGGGGATGGAAAACCTAGGGAAGAGAACAGGAACTACAGACACAGCATCATCAACAGAGTACAAGAGATGGGAGAGAGGATCTCAGGTGTAGAAGATACAATCGAAGAAATTGATACATTAGTCAGAAAAAATCTTAAATTTAAAAAGGTCCTGACCCAAAACATGTAAGAAATATGGGACACTATGAAAAGACCAAACCTAAGAATAATAGATATAGAAAAAGGAGAAGACTCCTGGCTCCAAGGCCCAGAAAACATTTTCAACAAAACCATAGAAAACTTCCCCAACCTAAAAAAAGAGATGCCTATAAACACACAAGAAGCTTCTAGAACACCAGAAAAGAAAATCCTCCTGCCACATAGTAATCAAAACACTAAATGTATAGAACAAAGAAAGAACATTAAAACCTGCAAGGGGAAAAGGCCAGTTCACATATGAAGGCAAACCTATCAGAATTACACCTGACTTCTCAACAGAGACTATGAAAACCAGAAGGGTCTGGGCAGATGTCATGTAGACAGTAAGAGACCACAGATGCCAACCCAGACTACTATACAGAGCAAAATTTTCAATCACCATAGATGGAGATAACAAGATATTCCATGATAAAACCAAATTTAACAGTACCTAGCCACACATGCAGCCCTACAGAAGATACTAGAAGCAAAAATCCAACCCAAGGAGGCTAACTACACCCAGGAAAACAACCCCATATCTGCAAAACCAAAAGAGAATACATACACACACGTACTGTACCACCACCAACATCAAAAAACAATAAATAAAAACCACTGGTCATTAGTATCTCTTAGCATCATGGCTTCAACTCCCTAATAAAAAGATATAGGCTAACAGAATGGGTGCGAAAACGGGACCCATCATTCTGCTGCATACAAGAAACACACCTCAGCAATAATGATAGACATTACTTCACAATAAATGGCTGGAAAAAGGTATTCCAAGAAAAGAGACCCAAAAAGCAAGCTGGAGTAGCCATTCTAGAATCTACAAAATAGACTTTCAACCAAAACTAATCAAAAGAGTTGGGGAAGGACACTTCATACTCATCAAAGGAAAAATACACCAAGATAACATCTCAGTCCTGAATATGCCCCAAACACATGAGCACCCACATTCATAAAAGAAACATTACTAAAATGTAAATCACACATTGAATCCCACACATTTATAGAGGAAGACTTCAACACCCCACTGCCATCAATAGACAGATCATTGAGACAGAAACTAAATGGAAAAATAATGAAACTAATAGACATCATGAATCAAATGGACCTTACAGATATCTACAGAATATTTCATCAAAACACAAAAGAATATGCTTTCTTCTCAGCACCTCACGGAACCTTCTCCACAATTGACCATATACTCAGACACAAAGCAAGCCTGAACAGATACAAGAAGATGGAAATAACTCCTTGTATCTTATCAGACCACCATGGATTAAAGCTGGAACTTAACAATAAGAGAAATAACTGAAACCCTACAAACTCATAGAAACTGAACAAACAACTTTCTACTCATTGACCACTGGATCAAGGATGAAATAAAGAAAGAAATTGGGCTTTCTAGAATTCAAGGAAAATGAAGGCACAAAATACTCAAACAATACACAATACAAAATGAAAGCAGTACAAAAAAGTAAAGTTCACAGCACTAAGCACCTTCATAAAGATATTAGATTTGTCCCATACTACCAACTTAACTAACACTAAAAGAAGCAAATACACCAAAGAGGAGTAGACAATAGGAGTCATCAAACTCAGGGCTGAAATCAATAAATTACAAAGAGAACAATGCAATGAATAAATGAAACCAAGCCTTGGTTCTTTGAGAAGAATAGATAGATAAACTCTTACCCAAACTAACTTAAAGACAGAGGAGGAATATCCAAATTAACAAAATCAGAAATGAAAAGGAGGCAAAGGGGGCTGAAAATGCCACATGGAACTTAACATCTAGTGGAAGAGTGAGTCCTCAGCTAGATGATTACAGTAGCACTTAATTACAACTGTGACAAGTACTGTAGAGTATATGTAGCATTACATGAAAGCCATTAATAAATTTATAAAGGAAATAATACAATATGTGAAGTCTTTTATGGAGTAAGTGCTTTAAGAGGTACATTGGAAGTGTTGACTTTTTCTTTGTATTGTATACACTGTTCTGATATGATGGAAAGGAGACTAGATTCCTAACTTTCATAGAAATGAAAGCTCAGAGTAAGGATGTGATATAGCTGGTCTTTGCCACTTTGTGGGATCTTCTTTTCCCCACTCTTTATCCTTCCAGTTTCACCTATCACTAGAATTGAGGGAAAGATGGAGGTAGAGATCACAGAATCTAATTTCCTTCTTTTCATTTTTTCTTTGAGCACAGCTACAAACAAACAGCAACCAATCCTCCTAAATGATCACCAACCACCAACTCTGCCTCTTGGGGACCTAGTATTTATATACCCACTGAAAAGTTCCCAGAATCCCAAATGTCCCACAATCGCAGATACTGTCTGCAGCTGGCAAAACCACGCCTCTGCTAGAGCACAAGGCAAATCATAATCAGCTGCAGTGGATAATCTGAAGCAGCCCCATATCCCATACCTGGGATTAAAATGAAAACATCTCTGTAATATTTCTATGATTTTTTTTTTAAAGAAACCAAAATTCCAGAACTCTCCCTACAATGTGAAATCTTCTGGGATATTCATTAGGCAGTAATTATGTATCCTTAGGCTAAAGTTACCGTATAGAAGACTGCCTGTATCTGTTGTGTGCTGCTTTTTATATTATCTAATTCTCAGAATAAGTCCCAGGATAATTACTTTAATACAACGCGAATATGAGTCTATACACTCTCATTAGGTTGTTGGGGATGTCATGGGATACCTTTGATATGGAAGATTTTCTAGGTGCAGAGAAAGGCACACAGTGAAGGTGAACCTACTCAAATCTACTTTACCATAAGTAAAATCTGTTTACAAAACTTTTCCATCCTTATAGAGACTTTTAAAATTCTGTTTCGTAGATCATGGAAGATCTACATCAGTAAAAAGCTGGCCAGTCTCACAATAGCTCTTGTATGTTCATGCATACAGGCTGCATTTTCACGTTCATCCATAGAAAACTACACACTTGCTACGTGAAGAGCTTATTTGGCTGGTAAGCTAAAACCCAAATAAGAAGGTATGAGTGTAAGCTAAGATGAAGCACATTCAGTCCAGGAGTACGTGGCACAGTTCTTAGAGGAGGGAGGAGTGTTAAAACCTCTGAAAGAATGAGCAAAGAATGTGAAACCTGGAGACTGAGGAGACAGGATGGGCACTGTAGGAGGTCAGATGCTCACAGGAAGGATGGCACTATGCAGCCAGACTACAGTACTTCCGCTGCTGGGTCACCGCAGGGAATGGGGAGGACCTGAACGTCTTAGGGCAAAGGGTTAATTTGATTTAAGAGGAAGGGTAAATGTTGACTCAGAAGACAGGATGGATTGATGTTAGGAAGACAAATGAAGTGACAAGAGTGATCAGGAAGGGATTTGGAGTCTTTGGAGTGATGCCGTTAGTGCCTGACAGTAACAATGGAATCTTTGCAGTTTTGAAAAAGTACATACCAATGTACCTTTAGAAGTCCGTGCCTGCGAACCTCGTGGTCTGTCCTTCGATGTGGGCTGCGTGTGAATGTTAGGAAATGCATCTAATTGGTTAAGGAAAAAAATCAAAAGTTGTTCATCAAACTAAGTACAGTATTTCAGAAGATGCAAAGCACATGAGGTCTAATATGTTTTAAATCCCATTCATATCCACTTCATTCAATATGTAGTTGTTGGCTCTTGACTCTCACATTAGCAACTGCAGATTTTATTGTTATTAGTCTTCATTCTTGATATATCTTTTTTTCTTTGTGCTTCCCAGGACTTACCTTTCTTCACCCCTCTCTTCTTTTTTGTTTTTTTGTTTTTTTGAGACAGGGTTTCTCCATGTAGCGTTGGCTGTCCTGGAACTTACTCTGTAGACCAGGATTGCCTCACAGCAATCCACCTGCCTCTGCCTCCCGAGTGCTGGGATTAAAGGTGTGCGCCACCATGCTCGGCCAGTAACCAAGTTTTATGGTGATGTTAAGAGGAAGTCACCTGGGTTAGGAGGTGGATGTTTCTTCTGCACTGCAATGCTTCTTATACCATCAGTCTGAGTGATGAGTTGCACAATGCTCTTAGCCCACTTTTTATCTTTCCAAGAGAATAGTAGTATAAAAATGGCAAGAGCCATCCACGTGCCCGGTGTATTGGTAAACACGCTGCTAACTTTGAGCCACTTTGGCAGTAGCTTATGCTACTCAAAGGACTGGTTTTTTTGTTTGTTTTTTGTTTTTTGTTTTTACAGAATGATGTATTTCAAAAGATATTGGTTTTCATTGTAGAGAATTCATGCATTTAGAGCAATTCAAAATCAAAACAATTGAGTTTGAGCTATGTGTTTAAAATATTAGTCATCTTGAATATATGCCTAGGTTAAGTGTCAGAAGCTGTATTTTGTGCAAAAAGAAAATTTATTGTTAAGAGACTAGCCCATACCTGTGCGTATACAGCATGTTTCATAGGATTAATTTGAGTATGTGAACTAATATCAGCCAGATTGTCGTGCAGTAACATTACTGATAACAAAGGAGAAGTTTATTGAAGAGAAAAACAAATAAAGGAAGCATAAAAATCTCATACTGTATGAAACTACAGGAATGGATCAAAGAATTTGACAGGAAGTTTAATGTGTACATAAGTAGAGGATGACAGAAACATGCTGTGTGTGCCAAAGGTTCCAGTGATGGAAAAGCGAAACATAGTGCTCAGTGACCACAGCATGAGCCTTGACACACACTGTAAATAATCCCAAGATCTATGGCTGCATTAAGCACTAGGCTGGTGTATTAACTGCAGTAAATCTATAGCAGGAGGAAAAGCTGGCATGCAGAAATTCCTGATTAATTTTCTCCATGTAGTAGTGGGAATGGTAGCATCTCCCCACCTCATAGCCCACCTCTGTGTGATCATTTTTTATTCTCTTTTCCTCACAGACTTGTGTGTGTGGATCCTTCCTTCAGTACGATCAAGTTAAAAGCAGACGATGCTTCTGGTAGAAAGCACCTAATCACTGTCAAGCTGAAGGCGAAGGTACGTGCCTAGTGATTGTGGTCAGGGAGTAAATACTGTGACAGGTGAACTCGGAATGTTTTCACTGCTTGGAAATGCTGCTTATTTTAAAATGATGTGGATGATTTTATAAATTGATTTTAGAAAGCCTCAAGGAATTTATTCACCCAGTTTCCAAAAGCCTAGATACAATTTCCTGTCACTAATTTACTCCAAAATTGTGCTACTACACAATTACTACAAAGATGTAGACCTAATAATCAAGAAATATTAAGGAATTGGCAGCCTCCAAGTCCCATGATGTCATTCATTGTTTTAGTAGCCTGTGTACAACAGTGTGAGTGACGGCTTCCACGGTCCTAAGTAAAGTTCTTCTAGGAAACTCTTTTGTTTCTAATGTAGACTGAGTTGTTTTTGTCGCTTTTATCTTTTTCCTCACTCCCCACCCCCAGCATTGCACATTGCACATGTGCGTGCACACTTTATTACTTATTTTGGCTGAAGCTTTGGATGTATATATTTTAAGAATTTAGAAAGGTAATACCTGTTTATAAGCTTATGTGTGCTAGTGATCTATAAATATTCATAAAATATTTATTTTATATTTTCATTTCGTCTTTCTTTTTTAGCTCTAGATTGGGAATTTTAAGAAATAAATAAGAAAGCTCAACGTATTAATCACTCCCTTAGTAACAGCTGGGGAAGCATTGAAATTTGAAGGGAACCAGGACATCCAGGTTTTTATTGTTTCTAGTAGTCATCCATCACCCCTATTTCAGAAGAGTGTAGTGACGAAAAGATCAATTTTGTTTGTCCTTTTAAAAAATGTGTCTGGCATTTAAGGCTTTCAAAAGAGAAAATAAGCAAACGTATTATGCTGTTTTGGGTGGCACAAAAAGGTGCCATCTCTCGGTGACTCCAGGAAAGCAACTTCGGAAGTGACTCGTTTCTCTTGTTCACACAGAAGTTTTAAGTATAGTTTTGAGACATATCAGCAAATTCATTGCATATAGATCTAATTAATTTGTAAAATGAGTTAGAGGTTTGTTTTGTTAAAATAAGGGGCTTTGTTTTCTTTTTAAGTTTTAAAAAGTATTCTTAAAAAAATAGAAATAATCAGTTTTTATTCTTAGAAAATGTCACCTCCGGCCGGCAGCAAGGCTTCTTTCTGTGTTGTCATTCCAACCCCTGTGTTTGGGATCTATACACTGATGGATGTTGCTTTGCCACTAAGAAGGGCCAAAACCCATGATTTTAAGTGAATCTGTCCTCCCAGCTAAAGCATTTGTGCTTACTAACCAGTTAGCTTTGTGACACACTGTGTCAGTACATTTGGAAGACTTTTTAGTTTTCACTAATTTTAAGTATTGGGGGGTTCAGTGTAGCAGAAGTTTTTTTTTTTTTTTTTAATCTATTTAAGTGAAACATTGACTTTATTATTTGGTGATATTGCAGATGATGATGTGGACATTAGTATGTTCCATTATGTCTGCTGCTTTAAAAAAAAAATAGCTCTGTGCTAGAGGTGAGAGGCTTCTCTGAAATTGTTTTCCTGTTTCTGCTTTCCATCTGTAGTTCCACAGCACTTAGGACAGACAGACATTGGCAGAGAAAAGACAAAGCTTGACTGGGTGTGGGAGGAGATGGGGCATAGTTTGTATTTGTCAAAGACATGAGGATCTTAGTGTTATGTTGATGGGCTTTCTTAGGCTTGTCTATCTAATTTAGATTTATAGATAGGCCAAGTTGGTCTCAATATGTGTTCTCTCTCTCTTCCTCTCCCCTGCCCCTTCTTCCCCACTCAGTATTTAGGTCTAGGAATATCAGTTAAGAAACATTAATCACTAAGGCTATATGGTAAGATTATATAATATAATATCTTAATCCAAGCAATTTTTTTAAAAACAAAAGCTTTTTTTTTTTTTTTTTTTTTTTTTTTTTTTTTTTTTTTTTTTTTTTTTTTTTTTTTTTTTTTTTTTTTTTTTTTTTATTAATTTATTCTTGTTACATCTCAATGTTATCCCATCCATTGTATCCTCCAATTCCTCCCCCCCCCATTTTCCCATTATTCCCCTCCCCTATGACTGTTCCTGAGGGGATTACGTCCCCCTATATATTCTCATAGGGTATCAAGTCTCTTCTTGGCTACTTGCTGTCCTTCCTTCTGAGTGCCACCAGGTCTCCCCCTCCAGGGGACATGGGTCAAATGTGAGGCACCAGAGTATGTGAGAAAGTCGTATCACACTCTCCACTCAACTGTGGAGAATATTCTGACCATTGGCTAGATCTGGGAAGGGGTTTAAAGTTT